>NC_053496.1:135868050-136168050 GCF_905171775.1 Rana temporaria
TTCTTTGAGAGGGGAATGCACTGATCTTGTGTTCCTGCAAAGCAGGACCACGACACTTTACATTCCCCAGTCCAAAACACCTCCCCTAAAAGGCAGCAATCACTCCAGGGAACACATTTAACCCTTTGATCGCCCCTGATGTTAACCCATTCCCTAACTGTGTACAGTAACAGTGCACATTTTTTAGCACTGATCACTGTATTGGGGTCACTGGTCCACCAAAAAGTGTCAAAAGTGTCAGTTAGGTGTCCGATTTGTCCGCCGCAATATCACAGTCTCGCTATAAGTCGCCACCATCACTAGTTTAAAAGAATTATATATATATATAATGTATCTATATATATATATATAATATATATATATATATACACACACACACATATACACACACACACACATCATAGTTTGTAGACGCTGTAACTTGTGCACAAACCAATCATATACACATATTGGGATTTTTTTTATATACCAAAATCATGTAGCAGAATACATATTGGCCTAAATTGATGAAGAAATTCTATTTTTACATTTTTTTTATTGGGCAGGTTTTATAGCAGAAAGTAACAAATAAAGGGATTTTTATATACAGTTTACCTGTAAAATCCTTTTCTTGGAGTAAATCACGGACACAGAGCAGCATAGCCATTACTATGTGGGTTATAGAGTCTACCTTCAGGTGATGGACACTGGCATTCTCAGACCAGGAAGTCCCCTACCTATTATAACCCCCTCCCATACCGGGAGGTACCTCAGTTTTGTTGCAAGCAGTATGCATCCCAAAATATTCCCCATAAGAGGGGGTGGGAGCTCTGTGTCCCGTGATGTACTCCAAGAAAAGTATTTTACAGGTAAGCTGTATATAAAAAATCCCTTTTTCTTTATCGTACATCACGGGACACAGAGCAGCCTAGCCATATACGTATGTGGGATGTCCCAAAGCAATGATTAATGAGGGAAGGGAGACATCTCGGTCAAAGACTAAATCCATATAAATTAAATAAATCTAGGGTGCCCCGGACTTGAGGATCCTATACTGCCGCCTGCAGTACCGCCTGCCCAAAGGCCTCCTCCTTCTACAAACGTCCAGCTGATAAAACTTTGTGAATGTTTTAAACCTGAGCCATGGAGATCTGGTGGTGCGCTTCCCAGAAGGCGCCCATGGCCTAGTAGAATGGGCCTTCACCGACAAAGGAGGGGGTAACCCCTTTAAAGCCGTAGGCCTGAATAATCAACTGTTTAACTCCATCTAGCGATGGTGGACTTCGCTGCTGCCTGACCCTTCTTAGGTCCATCCGGTAGGACGAATAACACATCCGTCTTCGAATCCACTTCTGTGGCCTTAAGATAGACCTTCATGGCCCTAACAATATCAAAGGTATGCAGCAATTCCTTCCTTTCTCGAAGTGGCTTTGGAAAGAAGCATGGTAGGATCAAATCCTTGTTTTCAGTGAAAATTTGATATATAACCTTCTGTAGGAAAGACAGGTGAGGACGGAGAACCACCCTAGTCTTTATGCAGAATGAGGTATGGTCCTTTACAAGACAAGGCTGCCAGTTCTGGACACTCTTTCTAGCAGAAGCCCATGGCCACCAAAAATACTAACCTTTCTAGTCAGTAACAACAAAGGAACCTCGGCAGAGGCTCAAAAGGCTGCTTTTGCAGAGTTGACAAGACAAGGTTTAGGTTCCATGGACAAAGGGGTGTCTTGATTGGAGGATTAATCCGTAAGACCCCCTGCAAGAAGGTTTTAACCAGAGAGTGGGTGGCCAAAGGTCTCTGAAACCAGACCGACAGGGCCGAAATCTGCCCTTAGATAGTGCTTACTGCCAGGTTTTTGTCTACTCCCAGCTGTAGAAATCGTAAAACCCTGTCAATGGTATATTTGCTGGGGTGCTATCTCTGGGACTCACACCAGACTACATAGGCCCTCCAAACCCTGTAATAAATCACTCTAGGAGGGGAACAGAAGTGCCATGCTGCGCCGGAGGAGAAAACACGTGGGACACGTGGAGCAGACCGGAACCGGCATCCCTCCATAGGTAAGACAACATAGCCCCACTATGGAACTTTTTCAATGTCTATACTAGATGGGGTGGCTGTCCTTTTTATTCTCACAGAAACAGGAGTAAGCCCCTACCCCATCCATACCATGCGGTGGTAGCAGCAGCAGACCGCTAACACAGCCAGGGAGACATGCAATTGTGGGTACAATAATTAACCATCCGGTCTTAAGCAGACATAAGTGAATTTAGTTGCCCCGATGCAGAGCATACCACAGGCTAACCCAACAAAGATCTCCCCCGGAGAGTCCCACTGTCAAACCAAGTCCCGCAGGCCCCCCTTCTTACCTGCTCCATGCTGAAGGGTATTGCATAGCAAGAGGCCCAATCTTCCCCCATCTCCGTGGGTATTGTGCTAGACCTTCAGGGACCGGGGTCCTGGAAAGGAACACCACTCCCCTGGACCTATACAGCATCCTGACAGCAGGGACTTTTGGACCTTAGAAGGTACAAAGTTCTGGAACCCAGGATCCAGCCCTCCAAGGAGAGGCATTATAGGCAAACCCCAGCGACCTGGGGCCCGGGTACTGTCCACCTTGGCTCTGAAGCACTTTGGACAGATCCGGTTAGCCTGTCCCTGGTCCCAAGGACGTAGAGGCACAGCTACTCGTGACCAACACCTAAGACACTGGCGAAAAAAACTGGGGTACTCTCGGTATGGGAGGGGGTTATATAGGGAGGGGACTTCCTGTCTGATAATGCCAGTGTCCATCACCTGAAGGTAGACTCTATAACCCACATAGTAATGGCTATGCTGCTCTGTGTCCCGTGATGTACGATAAAGAAATATATATATTTTTTTAATTGTTGGTCTTTTTTTGTATATAGCGCGAAAAATAAAAAACCGCAGAAGGTGATCAAATATCACCAAAATAAACCTCTAATTGTGGAGGAAAAAAGGACATACATTTTTTTGGTACATCGTTGCACGCTTGCGCAATTGTCAGGTAAAGTAAGGCAGTGCTGTATCGCAAAAAATGGCCTGGTCATGAAGTGGGGTAAACCTTGCAGAGCTGAAGTAGTTAAAGCCAATTCTTCGCTATCATTGCACTGTGTGGGGAATGTGCCAGATTTGAGGTGATCAGGTTTGAGGTGCGAGCGACACTTTCCTATCACTTTTCTATCATGCACTAAATTTTATATGCGCGCCATTTTTTCCCATCACCACATTAACATACTGCATTATGACATAACACGTTCCTGAATTTGTCGCAAATAACCCCACTTTTGGTGCATGTGCAGGGCTGGCACAAATAATAACAGCTAGCAGTCTTTCAGAATTCCCCCCAATGTCTGCTAACAAATAAAAGAAAATTAGGAGCGAGGAGGTAATAAACCCACTTAAAGACAAGGTGTTTATCAAACTCTCATGCTGTTGCTAATCAGTAAAATTTTCTCCACATAATTCACTTATGCGACAGGAGGAATATTTAACTTTGTGCCTCAATTATCCTGATCATTTGTTTTGTAACAAAACTGGCTGTCAAAATATTCTCTGCCTAACAGATTAATACTGAGGAAGATGTTACCTGCTCCAGCCGTGTGATTGCTATTTGGCTTTCCAGCTGTTTTTGATGCCTTTCCTTGACAAGCTCATAATAAACCTTCCCAGTGCAGAAAATGACCCGTCTCACATCCTGAGGACTGTGACAAGCTGCTCCGCTCTCAGGAATCACACGTTGGAAGACTGTACCTTATGTCACAAAGAAATTCTAATGGTTAATGGTTTAGCAGAAGCACCGTTGTTGTTTTCATCTGTAAGATGCATCCCTGTTTGAATACATTTGCTCAAATAAATTCATTTATATGAAGGAAAAAAACGTGCTTTTGTATATCTAGACTCCCAAGCAAGACTGACTACTACTACTCACAACGAAAGCTAGTTTTCATGCCAATGAAGCAGCACAATGTATGCATTGACCTTACACCACAACTTAAAGTGCATGTAAATACTAAGGCCTAGTGCACACTGGCATTGAAAGCAGGCATTTGAGGGGTGTTTTAAAGGCACCCGTCAAAGGCTTGGTTTACATTACTCTGTCGCGGAACACATGCAGAATTGCACAGGTTCCTTCACAAGTCTTGACAAGTGGGTTATGTTCCTGTTCATATAGAGGACTAGGCAGAACAGGTTAGATATTTAAATACATTTTACTTTAACAGAGTTTAACAGCCCTGCCCAGGGGGCGCTCCCTCCGGACATAACCCTCCTCCCTGCAGCATGCAGCCTCAGTTCGTAACAAGCAGTACAAACCTAAAAAGGAGGGGTGGGTGCTGTGTCCGTCCATGGACGACAGAGAAAAGGAATTTACGGTGAGAAGAAATCCTATTTTCTCTTATAGTCCATGGACAGACACAGCCTTCACAAGTCTTGACAAGTGGGACATCCCCAAGCAGTGTCAAAAAACGAGGGATGGGAACAGTATCAGTAAAAAACAAACAACTTCACCCCAAACAAGCAGAGCTCCTCAACGGAGGAGTTGCAACTTTAAACAGCCGCCTGCTAAACCTTGAGGCCGAAGGAAGCATCTGAAGATGCACTCACATCAACCTTGTAAAATTTGGAAAAGGTGTGAACGGACGACTAGGTCGCCGCATTACACACCTGTGATACAGACGCTTGATGTTGGAAAGCCCAGGAAGCACCAAAGCCTTGGTCGAATGTGCCGTGACCGGAAAGGGGGGCGTCCGCCTCTTAAGAGCCTAGGCCTGTCCGAGAAATGGTGGATCAGGCAGAGACCACCAGGCCCTTTTGTGGACCAGATATGACACAAAAAGTGAGTCAGACCTCCGAAACTGAGCCGTAGCAGACAGGTACACCCGCAAAGCGCGTACCACATCCAAAGTATGAAGCGCAACCTCCTTAGGATGCGCCGGCCGAGGACTCAAGGACGGAAGTACAATGTCCTTGTTAAGGTGAAAGGCCGAAACCACCTTCGGAAGAAAGGAAGTTTGCGGACGCAACACCGCCTTATCCTCATGGAGGACCAAGTATGGCGACCTGCAAGACGAGGCCTCCAACTCAGAAACACGTCTGACAGAAGTAATGGCCACCAAAAAGGCCACCTTCTGAGATACTGTCAGGAGAGGAATCTCTCTGATGTTTTCAAAAGGAGGGTCCTGAAGAACCGAGAGCACCAGATTCAAATCCCATGGAGGAAGAGGTGGTTTAAGAGGGAGAAGTATGTGACGAACCCCCTGCACAAAGGTACCCACCAGAGAATGAGCCACCAAAGGCAGCTGAAAGAACACAGCCAAGGCTCAAATCTATCCCTTAATGGTGCTTAAGGCAAGTTTCTGATCCACTCTACGCTGTAAAAACAGCAGGACCCTAGAAACCGAATACGTCCGTGGACGCCACTCCATCTCTTCACAAAGAGAAGTAGGCATTCCAGGTGCGATGGTAGATCTTCCTGGAAGAAGACTTCTGTGCCCTCAGCATGGCTGAGATGACAGAGTCAGAAAGACCTCGTTCCTCAATACCTGGCATTCAAATAGCCATGCCGTTAAAGCCAGCGACTGTAAAGCAGGATGAAGTATGTGACCTTGAGACAGAAGGTCCTCCCGCATTGGCATCTGCCACCAGGCGTACGAGATCGATGTACCAAGTACGCCGGGACCAATGCGGAGCGATTAGAATCATTGTTATCCCTTCGGCCTCCACTCTGTGGAGCAGCCGAGGAAGCAACTTCAATGGGGGAAAGGCATAAATTAGCCGATACTGACCCTACGGGGCCACCAACGCGTCTACCCAGGGATCTCTGGACCTGGCCACGAAACTCGACACTTTGTGGTTGAGGCGAGAGGCCAGGATATCCACATCTGGTGTGCCCCACCCCCTGCAAAGGAGTTGAAACACCTACGGATGCAATGACCATTCTCCCTGGTCTCAGGTAGTCTGCCTGCCAGTTTTCTATGCCCGGAATGTAGACGGCTGTCAGAGTAGGCATGCTTCTTTCCGCCCACCTTAGGATGTGAGCGACCTCGGACGCTGCAGCCGAGCTCCAAGTTCCCCCCTGATGGTTGACATAAGCCCCTGCCGTGGCGTTGTCCAACTGGATCCTGATTGGGCGACCTTGCAACCTCCTCGACCAGAGGAGAGACATAGCCTGATTGCCCGAAGTTCCAGGACATTGATCGGCAGACGGGATTCTTCTAGAGTCCATTGACCCTGGGCCGACTGGACGCCCCCCCCCAACCCATGAGGCTGGCGTCCGTCGTAATCACCGTCCACTGGAAGGGAAAAAACGGATCTCAGCCACCAATTCAGAGAAACTCTGACTAGGTGGCTTACCTGAATCTGACGATCCAGAGACAATGGAGATTTGTTTCATTTGGACAGGATCTCCTTCTGCAATATGCGAGTGTGGAACTGGGCATACGGTACCGCCTCGAAGGAGGCTACCATCAGACCCAGACCTGCTTCACCGCAGATTGAAGAGTGCAATTTTTCCAGGGGAAGAAAGACTCTCGCCTCCGACGAGTCCAGAATCAACCCTAGTTACTCCAAACGCTGAGTCGGTACCAGGACAGACTTCTGAATGTTTAACACCCTCCCAAATTCTCGGAGGGTCTGGCTGGCTATAGACACATTCACCTCTAATTCTGAGCCAGAAGCTGCTCTCAGAAGAAGGTAGTCTATGTAGCCCACAATGGCAATGCCTCGCTGTCTGAAAGCTAGCACCTTGGTGAAAACTCTTGGTGCTGACGCTAGTCCAAAAGGAAGGGCCACAAACTGATAGTGGTCTTCCCCTATCGCAAAGCACAGAAACCTCTAGCAAATTAGGACATGCAAGTATGCGTCCTTGATGTCCAAAGACGCCAGACAGTCCCCCAGGTGGAGCGCAGCCACCACTGAGCGAATGGATTCCATGTGGAACTTCCTTACTCTCACAAAGGCATTCAGGGCCCGTCCTTTGGGACCACAAACAGATTAGAATAAAATCCCTGAAACCTCTTGTCCTGCGGAACGGGTAAAATTACCCCGCAATTTAGCAAATCTTGCACTGCCCCCAATAGGGCAGAAGACAAGCCGGAAGGAGGGGGAGACTTGAGGGAAAGAATCTGTTTGGGGTACAAGATAGTTTCTTTCCTTTCCACCAAAGAGACCACCTCGCAGACCCACTGGTCGGAGAGCAGGGAGGTCCACCGAACTGTGAACCTGCAAAGCCGCCCCCCCCCCCCACCCATGAGGCGGGCGGGGGCAAAACTTCATGCGGTGCGGGTTTGGATGCCGGTTTGTTTGTCTTGCGCACCCAGGGACGTTTCTGTCCCCCAGTTGAGCCTTTATAAGCCTGGGAGGGTTTACCCGCAGACCCTGACTGCCGAAAATACCTCTTCTGAGTGTGAAACAAAGGACCCGACTTACGGCGTGGCTCCTTCCCTTTGGTGGACTGAGGGAGGAGAGTGCTCTTACCTCCAGTGACATCTTTAATAATGTCGTTCAGCGAGGTACCAAAAAGCCTCCCACCCATGAAGGGTAAATTTGCTAGGGCTTTTTTGGATGCTTGGTCAGCAGACCAGCGTTTCAGCCAAATCAGGCGGCGTAAAACCACTGCCGAAATAGAGGTTCTTAATATCAAGGGGGCTGCATCCAATGTAGCATCACATACATATACAAGGCCCTGGACCATCTGGTCAGCCAGTCTAATAAATTCAAAAGGGAGCTGGTGGTAAACATGGAGCGGGTCAGCGCCTCGGACCTCCTACCAGTATGGTCCTTGAAGGCAGGGGGTCCCTTCTATAGGGAAAGTGGTCACCTTATTTAACCGGGCAACCGGGGGGGTCAACTACCGGAGGAGGAGCCCATTTTTTTTAACAGGCTGTCCTCAAAAGGGTAACGGACTGCTATGCGCTGAGGAACCACAAAGGACTTCTGCGGCTTTTCCCATTCCTTATCAATAAACTTGTCAAAAAATTACACATAAGGAAAAACCTTCACAGAGTGGTAGAACTTGTGGGACCCAAAAAAGACTGAATCCTCAGTGGATGCCTCAGCTGCACTATCCAGCTTAAGGGAGTCCCTTACAGCGCTGATAAGCGCACTGACAAGTGCCCTGTCCTGTACTGACCCAAGGCAGAAGTCTTCCTCACAAGGAAGGTCCTGGTCCACATGCTCTGACAACCCAGAACCGGGGTCCTGTGCCGCAGCCAGGCGCGAGGAGGGGGCGATTTGTACCCCTCTTACACCCGCACACCGCTTCCACCCTGGCAACAAATGTTTCCAGGACTGCCGACAAAGTGTCCATGGGAACCGCAGGAGCAGGGGCACCAGCTGCCACCTCAGGCATGATTGGGGAAGAAGGGCCAGATACTGACTCCATAACCACAGACAGCTCTCAGGGACCTATTCAGACCTGAAAAAGCCCACCCTCCTTGCTGCGCAGGGGACTCACCAACCCAGCAAGAGACTGCTCAGCGCCGCTGCCCGCCTTAAGTACACAGCGTGTGCTGTGAGGAAAAAACTGAGGAGATATGTGCTGCGCACCGTTCAGAAGTCAGCACTAGAGGCCAAAACCCCACACAAAATGGCCGCTGGACGCCTCAGAGATGACTGGGCATGGCCACAGTAAAATGGCCAGCCACAATAATGAGCTACGCCATAGCGTGGCCACGACAAAATAGCAGCCAGCCAATGGGATTTCCCAATGTAAATAGCAGACTGCAAAAAAATTGGGACAGGCGCCGCCATGTGGATGAGAAGGGGGCCTCCCAAGACAAAGCACACCCCCACAGCCAAAAATGGGCCCAGACACCCCACAATGCCCCGGTGGGAAAGGAGCCCCCCCCCACAGGTCCACCCCGGTAGCAGCGGTTAGTAGCAGAGCGAAAAATGACAGAGCAGGGAAAGGGAGGATAGGAGGACCCCCTAACCCCAGGAATGCCCAGCCATACCAACCCGCCGAGGCAGGAAGGACTGTACTTACCCATCCATGCGAGGACCCGCTGGTGCATTCCTGACAGGCATACAAGCGCGTTGGAGTAGCTGTCGGCCGGGTCCACTGTGAGTGAGACAACACCACAGCCCAGTCATGTGTGGTCCCTGGAGCAAAAAAGCCCACAGGCCACCCCAGGAGTCATGGGGTATGTCGTGGCAGACCCAGCCCTTAGCAATGGTGTGCTCACGCTCGCTGGCCGGACTGAGGAGACTACAAGGATCTATATACCCAGCCTGTCACCCAGCCGGCAGTTGATAGAAGAATCTTAAAATAAAAAAAATCAAATAAAACAAAACAATTCTTCAGGGCGATGGGCCCAAAGGGAGCCACATCCATCTCCTTTGCTAGGCATAAAAAAAAATGGAGGCTGCATGCTGCAGGGAGGAGGGACATATCTGGAGGGACCGCCCCCTGGGCAGGGCTGTTCAACTCTGTTAAAGTAACATGTATTTAAATATCTAACATGTTCTGTCTAGTCCTCTCCTATGAACAGGAACATAACCCACTTGTCAAGACTTGCGAAGGCTGTGTCCGTCCATGGATGAGAGAAAAAGGGGGGGGGGGAATCTAGATCGGCTTGGGATGTCTATTTTCCAAAAGGAGGTCATTTGGGGCATGGCTGCACTGTTCCTGCACCCTCACCACAGGATTTGATTGACAGCAGCAGTCAATGTCTCCCGCTGCTCTCAATGAGTCATGTGAGGAGATATATATATATATATATATATATATATATATATAATGTATACATATACATACATACACACACACAGGGCTTTTTTTCAGGGGGAACACAGTTCCGGCACCTCCAGCACTGAATGTACATAATGGCAAGGGGTGCTGGAGGGTCTTTGATGCTGACTGCTGGGGGATCTATTTTTGCATGGGGGTCTATTGTTGCTAGGGGGCTCGTATGTTGCCAAGGGGTCAACTGTTGCCAGGAGGGATCTATTGTTGCTGGCTACTGGAAGATCTGTTGTTGCTGCTGGGGGGGGGTATAATATGTAAGGAATCTGTTGCTGGGTGATATATTATTGCTGGGGTGGGGTATTTTGTTACTATGGGGATATATTGTTGCTGGGGTGGTCTACCCATTGCTGGAGTCATCTATTGTTGCTGGGGTGGAGTCTATTGTCGCTGGGGGAGATCTATTGTTGCTGGGTGAATCTAGTGTGCCTGGAATGGGGGTCTATTGTTGCTGGGGGGAGCTATTGTTGCTGGCTTTAGGGGATTTATTTAACTGCTTTTTTGTTATTGTTAACATACATATATATATATACATATATATATATATATATATATATATATACATATATATATATATATATATATATATATATATATATATATATATATATATATATATATATATATATATATATATATATATATATATAATAAAATAAAAAGGTCTCAAACCCCTGTTAAAATTTCAGGTTTCTGTAAAAAAAAATGAGACAAAGAGAAATCATTCTAGAACTTTTTCCACATTTATTGTGACCTATAAACTGTACAACTCAATTGAAAAAAACAAAACAAATCTTTTAGGGGGGGGGGGGGGGGGGAGAGGGATAAAAAAAAATACAAAAATAATAATAATGTGGTTGCATAAGTGTGCACACCCTTAAACCAATACTTTGTTGAAGCACCTTTTGGTTTATTACAGCACTCAGTATTTTTGGGTATGAGTCTATCAGCATGGAATATCTTGACTTGGCAATATTTGCCCACTCTTCTTTGCAAAAACACTCCAAATCTGTCAGATTGCGAGGGCATCTCCTGTGCACAGATTTTCAATTGGATTCAGGTCTGGACTCTGGCTGGGCCATTCCACAACGTATCTTCTTCTGGGGAAGCCATTCCCTTGTTGATTAGGATGTATGCTTTGGGTCATTGTCATGCTGAAAGATGAAGTTCCTCTTCATGTTCAGCTTTCTAGAAGAAGCTCCAAACATTTCTTTTGGAAATTATGGTCAAAAAGGTCAACCTTGGTTACATCAGACCATAACACATTTCCCACATGCTTTTGGGAGACTTACTTCCCTCTACCTAAAAGATTTCAGTTTGTTGTTCAACCGAGTTGTACAGTTTATAGGTCACATTAAAAGGTGGAAAAAGTTCTGAATTGATTTATCTTTGTCTCATTTTTTTACATCACAGAAACCTGAAATTTTAGCAGCGGTGTGTAGACTTTTTATATCCACTGAACATACACAAGAGTGATAGGGGGCTCAGGTAAGTATTTTGGTGGTTCTAGAGGGAGCTGCACATAAGTTATTTTTTTTATTTTGTCTTAACCTTTAGCCTTTATAACCACTTTAAGCAATTTTTCATAATATGCTTAACCATTAGCCGACCAGCCGCCGCAGTTATACTGTGTTTTTTTTAGCGCAGTGCTACAGGAAGCGGATATGACACACGCGGCATACTTCTCAATGAACTGACGGCACTAAGAGAGTGCTGTGACTCGGGGGAAAGATGCGCATGCACCAGTGACGTCAATACAAAGAACGGGATGGATTACAAGCCAACAGAGCAAATACGGTGGCATCTACATACAGCAATTAGTAGTGTTTTTAATGCTGTTTTATATGTGAAAAAGTTATGGGGAAGAGTCTACTACCACTTTAGGAGCCAGGATCAGAGTTTAAAGGACTCAGAAAAATGTAAAATAAAATAAAAGAAGCATCTGACTGATTGCTATGATATACTGCATTATGTATTGCTTCTTACATAATTTAGGCCAAAAGATACAGTATAGATTTTGTTCTGAATTATACGGCACATGCACAAAACATTTTTTTTGTTTTCTTTTCGACTATTCACATATGGCATGCATTTTATTGAAGTAAATGGGTGACTTCAGCACACTAAACACCTCTTTACCAACCTGTTTTCATTTCTTCAAAGCTAGATTTGGCTTCTGGATGCCTCAACAATGATTTGGGTGTAAAAATAATGAGCTGAAATATGATAAGACACACATGCATTAAATTGTAAAAATAAGCAAGCTGGCTTATTTCCTATAATCATTGAATACAGTTTACCGGTTTGCGGAAGGGCAATAAAATTTGCCGCCTGAGGACATGAAAGTAATTAGCAGGTGTTGAGCAGTTTACTACGATCCAGTTGCAGTCATACAGTTGGGTAACTTCATAGTCTGGAATATATTCCTAAAGATAAAAGATTTGTAAGTTAAACATGTTTCATGTCAAATGATCATTGATCTCCACAACAAAACCTTGTTAGCACTGAGGGGTATATTTATAAAAAAATTCACGTCCCGACAAATAATACCTATAATGTTTGTAATGTGTATCTAATGTTTCCTTGTTGCCTTTTGTCAGGTGAATGTAACATTCCCCTACCTTCATAGAAAAAACACTATAGGCCAAGAACATTCAACCAGCAGGGTAAATGAGGGAGACATCTGCACTGTGTACAGTCCATGGAGAATTTTGTGTGAAAGGGCAGATGAATGGGTGGGTGTTTGGCCAAGCAAATCCTAACTGCAGTGTGAATCAAAACAGCTTTCTCTTGGTTATTAGGGAGATGGCACCTGCCGGGGTCCCAACAACCAGTGACTCATCCCCACCCGGCACTTTTAGCTTTCAGACAGGGACTCCTGACTGGCAGGTAAAATGTAAAAAACAACAAAAATGGTTGTAAAATTAAGAAAAAAGTGAGCTCCCCCTAAAATTCATATTAGCCCCTTGAGGTATGGTTTGGAATTTAATGGGAACTCCAGGAAATAGAAAACATGGCAATGAGCCCCCCAAAATTCCATACCAGACACTTATGCCGCGTACACACCATCACTTTATGTGATGAAAAAAAACGACACTTTCTGTGAAGTAAAAAATGACGTTTTTGAAACTTAAATTTTCAAAGACGAAGTTGCCTACACACCATCGTTTTCTCACAATGATCTTGCAAAGTGAGGTTACGTTCCACCACGTTTTACCATTGAAGCTCGCTTCATAAGTAGCTTCTGGGCATGCGTGGATGAAAAAACGTCTTAGAAAACGATGTTTTTTCCTACACACGGTCAATTTCTGTGAAGTAAAAAGTGCACTTTTGAAAAACGACACATAAAATTGAAGCATGCTTCAATTTTTTTTGGTCGTTTTTTACAAGACATAAAACGACGTTTTCCCCCACACACAGTCAATTAAAGTGACGTTTTTAAAAACGTCATTTTTTTTCATCACATAAAGTGATGGTGTGTACGCGGCATTAGAGTCTGGCATGGATTTTAAGAGGGAACCTCACACACAATAAACAAGAAGACTCAACACTGCAGCTGGATGTTCCTCAAGATTCTCCATAGACGGTACATAGTGCAGAAGTCTCCTTCATTTCCCATGCTGGTGGAATGTTCTTAGCCTATAGCGTGCCATGTTAACTCCCATGGTCGAAATGTCCTATAAGTATTTGTTCTTAAAACCAAACATTAGGTAATGCTACATTCACCTGACGCAAGGCAAAAACTATTTACACATATTATAAACATTAAGGGTATTATTTGCTACACTTGCATGGATGCTGAGACATTCGCAAAGCAATTTATTTATAAATAGACCCCTGAATGTTAGAAGAGAGTTTCTAATTAAAAAAAAGTCAAATCACCTAGAAGGTGGTGTCATAGGCAATACTTCTGCTTCCTCTTTTTTTCTCAGTTTGTACACTTCATTTGACTAAATATGGACTAATATACTTAAACAGGGTTGAGCTTGTTATAAGTGCCAAATTGTTTAAACATCACTTCCTAAAAATAAATGATTTGGCTATGGAAAAACATGCCTCGCTACTTTAAACACACAATGGGTCTCCATTTACCACATCTAATCCTCTATGCAATATGTTTGCATTGTATAAAAGCATGCATCCCTGTCTCCATATAACTTATCTGGGCTGAAACCAAAACCTTTATTTTATTAAAGAAGAGGAAGTAAAGCAGGGATATAAGAAGCTTCTGCATTTTTCAACATTTACAATTAGAGTATGAGGTCAAGATAAAGCAAGTCATAGTGCTAGACAAATCAACTTACAGGATAAGCATCACAGTCATCATTGCTCATCTGGAGGAACCTTTCAGGTCTGGCTGAAGAATGCTCAGGTCCCTGGTAATAATATTAAGCAGAGGAGTTTAGGAAAGCTTGCCTCTCAATTACATTACTGATGGCAGAAGACAGAAGCAGCAGTAAAGGCTTTTAAGAAACATCTTTTTCTGGTGCAGACGGAAATGTACCCCCCAAAAATAACATATATGGAAGAGATTTGTCAAGTCTACTAAAAAAAAAAAAACGTTTTCCAAATTTCCTCATTAAAACAAAGAGGACAGCACAGTGGCACTTATGCCTCGCCCTGGTGACCTCGAGTTCCAGTCAAGACAATAGCTACATGGAATTGTACATTCTCTCTGTGCTTGCATGGGTATCCTCTGGGTACTCTGGATTCCTTACACACTACAAAACATGCTAGCATTTTATTTGGTGCCTATCTTAGTATAAAATTGTACTGAGTCTGCCCAAGATGTGCCCCATCAAATGGAAAAGCGATTTGAGTCCTCATGGAGAAAAAAAGTGGTGTATACGTAATAATGAATCAAGGCATTTTTTTTTTCAGCCAGAATGTGCCAGTATTCAGTACTGGCACCTCTGGGGTGAGGGTGGGGCAGCTACCCTGTGTGCCATCTTTTCATGTGGGAGGGAGATGCATTATTAGTGGCTCTGGGAGGGGCGGGGGGTGTCTTTGATGTGTCAGCACAGATACGAACTCGAACATTATACAGCAACTCACTGTTAGCTGTTGTGAACCACGCCAGCAGTAACAGAGGAGGTCTTTCACTACTCACTTCCTCTGCTGGGCTCTGACAGTTGACATTATCCAACGCAGATCCCAGCAGAGGAATTAAGTTGTGAAAGACCTCCTCTTTGACTACCAGATCTGTTTACAGCCATGAGCGGCAAAGTTACAGCAGTGGTGAGCTGCTGCATTATCATGTGAGAATGATGAAGTGCCAGGATACAGAGACTGTACTGTAACTCTGAAGAGACAGGTAAGCTGCTAAGATGCTTAATGGAGCAGTGCCATCACGTCACAAGCCGCAGCAGCATAGGTTAGCTACTGAGGGATAATGCAGAGTAAACGGATGTTTTCCATGTGACGCCACAGCGCAGACTGGTGCTTCCTATTGTGACCCCTGTTCTTGGACATGTGAGAGGGCTCACCGCACCCACTACCAACCCTCAGCATGTTTCCCACACTCTCCGTTTAGTTCATTTACAATTAAATGGTGACATTTTCTGAATAAGAAAGAAAATTCCCAGATGTGCGTCTTCAGAAGGCAATAGAGCCATTATTATATGAAACAAAACACATAGTCCAGATGGAAGATTTATACGTATCAGGACTACACACAATGCCACTCATTTGTAGAGCAAGATTCTATAACAGCAGAACCAGTTCTAAAGCCAGTGGCTTCAGGAGCCTTTCTGACTGCACTAACCCTAGCATTTTTGTATCACATCTACAATTTAAAACGGCATATTTTTGTGAGCTATGCAGATAGAATTAAGATATACACAGGGCCAGATTGGCAACAATAAAGTTGCTTCCCGCAATCAGCTCATAGCAGATAAAAATAAAACTGGCTGTGTAAGAACAGGGGAAACCATAAATAATGGAGGAAGTGCTGGGCTGGTATTCGCATTTACATGATGAATATGAATGATGAATTGTGGTATATTTCTAACATGTCTGAAAATAAAATCATGGTTTTAGCATAACAATACCTGGAGTACAAACAATGCTCACTATTGATTATACAAACATAAATGTAGTAAGCGATCACCTGCATTAAGGTGGGTAACCACCTCATAGGAAGGCAGAAAAATATGCAAGCCTTGATAAACAGTAAGTTAAAACAGATTAAGTATTAATGAGTTTACACTCCAGGAGAGCAGGACCCATTAGTTTACCTTGGCTCTTTAAATCAGTCAGTCAGCATGATTAACAGATGTGTTAGCAGCACTCACCATTCCTTCCATGCCATGTGGCAAAAGCAAAATGATTCCATTGTGCCGTACCCACTTTGCTTGTCCTGAGCTGATAAACTGGTCAATTATGCATTGTGCTGTATTGTAAAAATCACCAAACTGCGCTTCCCACAAAACCAAGGCATTGGGACTTGCCATGGCAAAACCAAGCTCGAAGCCTGAAAAAAACAGAAACCAAGTAATGACACAATTATTTTTCGCAATAATGCTTCATAGCTGTGAAATTAACTAGAAGGCCTACATGTGGCTGGAAAACATATAAATTGTTTTCAATGCCATCAATAAGACATTAAATGGTCAGTTCACATAAAGTTTAAAAATAAAGTTTAGATTTCATAGATGTAGCCATACAGAGTAAAAAAAATAAAATAAATATGTTTGAGTGAACTTATCAACAGGGTAAATCCAGCCAGTTATACGAATGTGGTACACCTTGTTAAAGCTGTCACTTTGAACTATAGGTCACACAGACGTTCTGGCTTCAAGCCTGAACAAAATTAGTGCTTAAATAAGAGTGAGAACGCTGGTCTAGAACTAATAGTCAACCCTAAAGTTAGAAAAAAGTAGCTTCTGTCTGATTTCCCTTTAATGTTGGGAAGGATAAGTCCAGTATTACTTTTCTTCTCCCATAAATGGTAGCACCTCTTAAGTCATTGACCCATTTAATTGGTATCAGAAACACTTCAACAAAGATCGACCTAAGAGTTTTGACGTTAGACCTGTATACATTATGGGTAAAGTTTACCTCTGGCCTTCTCACTTATAACGGAAATTTACCTGGCATATGGCCTATTTGGCAGGTCTTTGAAAGACTCTAAACACTTCATATAATGCTGTGAAAATTGTTAATGGTCTGAATCATCTACATTGCTATCTGGGAGCATGACTGCAGAATACATTTGAACAATCAAGAAAATGCTGGACGGCCGCTCTCTGATGCAACACCTTTATTGTGCAGAATCAATAAAATCCAAACTGTCAATCCATATGTCACAGAGGTACAGGAAAAAAAACAGCTGACATGTTTCACACCATTAGAAGGTGCTTAATCATGGCTGCACAATAAAGGTGTTGCATCAGAGAGCAGCCGTCCAGCATTTTCTTAATTGTTCATCACGTCTTGCAGAGCCAGCACCTTAGAGTGGGGTAAGTTGATATGGGATCGCATTCCTGGAGCAGTGTGAATTTTGTTCTGCAGAATACATTTGGGTATGGAATAGATGCCGGAATTATTTAGTGTGGGGTCTTTTTTGGATCTTCACTAGAATTTGATGAGCTGGTGAAATGCTACCACACTGGGCATAGTGAAGATTGATGGGCTATAGATGACAGAATAGATGAGATGCACAGCTTAAAATGTACAATGCTACAAGCCTGTAAGCAGCATGAAAGCTATATCTATATTATTAGGAACATAGGTGATACTTGGTCTTATTCAATAGTTAAGCAATAGTTAATCAGGTTGAAAAAAAGGACACGCCCATTTAGTTTAACCAATAGAAAAGAAAAACAAAACGGAAAACATCCATTTACACATTCCTATACCCATAGCTGATCGAGAAGGCAAAAAAACGAACAAACTATGAAGCATAAGCAGGGGCGTACCTGAAGCATAAGCAGGGGTGTACCTAAAGCATTTGGCACCCGGGGCGGATACTATATCTGGTACCTCCCCACCTTAAAATTTAAAAACACCCCACTGTGCCCCCTGCATCTACTGTGTACCCCCACAACTGCACCCCTTTACATTACACAGCATCCTGCACCCCTTTACATTACACAGCACCCTGAACCTCTGGACCCCTTTACATTGCACAGCACCCTGAACCTCTGGACCCCTTTACATTGCACAGCACCCTGAACCTCTGGACCCCTTTACATTGCACAGCACCCTGAACCTCTGGATCCCTTTACATTGCACAGCACCCTGCAGCTCTGAACCCTTTTTCATTACACAGCACCCTGCACCCCTTTACATTACACAGCACCCTGTATCCCTTTACATTACACAGCACCCTGTATCCCTTTACATTACACAGCACCCTGCACCCCTTTACATTACACAGCACCCTGCACCCCTTTACATTACACAGCACCCTGCACCCCTTTACATTACACAGCACCCTGCACCCCTTTACATTACACAACACCCCGCAGCTCTGGACCCTTACACATTAGCCTGCACCTCTGGACCCATTTACATTACACAGCACCCTGCACCCCTGCATGTTACACAGAACCCCCAGCCCCTTCTTACCTTAGTCATGCAGCCAGAGGAAGAGACACAGCAACGTTGAACAGAAACGGGAACTGCTGCAGTTAATTTTTCATATTAGCAAGCTAATGATTGGTTGCAAGGACCACCTAGCAACCAATCACCTTCTGGTTAACTTAAAAGGTTAACTCCAGCAGTTCCTCTGTCCGGTGCTGCTCACTGTCTCTCTCTCCTCCTGCGGTATTGTCAGGGAAATGGCCAAAAAAGGACTGGCAATTCCGCCCAAGACAATCATGGCTGCCATGGTGACTAAGGTGGGCAGTACTTCCACCTTGTAACCTGAACAGATCACATGACTAACTTCCTGGTCTATTTAAGCCTGCTGCTGGAGCTGCTCATTGCTGGATTATCTCTTCAGTCTCCTGATCCATGCTTATCCGTTGTGACCCGGCTTGCCTTAACCTTGCTTGCTGATTTCCTGTGTTTGACCCTCGGCCTGCTTCTGGACTTTGCTTCCTGACCACCCGGTGTGACCCTCGGCTTGTACCTGGACCCTGCTCGTGTATGACCTTGGCTCACCCCTGTATATGCTCTGTACTGACCTACCTGTGTTTGACCCTCAGCCTGCCTCTGGACTCTGCTTCTGCTTCCTGACCAACCGGCGTGACCCTCCGCTTGTACATTGACCCTGCTCATGTGACCTACCTGTGTTTGACCCCCCGCCTGGCTTCTGGTATCTCTGTTCATTTAAATACAACAAGCTCAGTTCTGCCTGCCTCAGCCATCCCTCAGTGGCTGAGCTCATCAGACTGCAAGCAAGAACCTGGCCAACCGTGCTTCTGTGGGCACTTCCTGTTCCCAACTCCAGGGTTGCGCTGCACTCAGCCGCAAGGGGAGTCCTCTTAGCATCTTGATCTTCATACTTGTTCCTGACAGTATAATCCAGCCATGTCATGTGATCACCACACTTACATAAACAGTGCAAAGACTGCAAGACACCCATGAGCAATTAGAGGGTCATCTGCATCACTTGTCTTCCGATCCCGTATCTCCCGATCCAAAACCTACCTCCAGTTGTACCCCCTCTGCTGGAATGTCTCAGGAGGCTCCTCTCACGGTGCCGATCCTGCTTCCTGAACCACGTGTGCCAACCCCTGAACGGTTCTCGGGGGACTGAAGAAAGTTTATGACTTTTAAAAATGCCTGCCTGCTATACCTGGCTCTGCAACCAAGAACTTTCTTCTTCGAGAATATTAAAGTTGGTTTCATTATCTCCTTACTCTTAGACGACCCCCAGGTGTGGGCCCACGGGTTACTGGAACAGAAGAGCCCCATTACTGACTCTGTTGACACTTTCTTCATGGCTATGGCCCAGTTGTACGACGACCCCCAACGTATGACTACGGCCGAGAATGCCCTGCACACCCTGCAGCAGGGGTAACGTCCCACAGAAGATTACACTGTGGACTTCCGTACATGGGCCGCAGATACATGTTGGAATCAAGCTGCCAATCAAGTACCAATATCGTCTGGGCCTATCAGAGTACCTCAAGGACGAGCTAGCCAGGGTAGCAATCCCGGATACCTTGGAGGGTCTCATACAGTTAGCCATACAACTGGACAGACGCCTACGTGAACGTCTATTCGAGAAGTATCAGACTCTCCAATCAGCCCAGGGACTGTCAGAACCCTCTTTCTCTGGCATCCAGTCCACCCGTGCCAAAAGTCAAGCCCAGACAGACTGGTCTGTTCCGACCTGCTCTATCACCTGAGGAAAGACTCTACAGCTGAAAGGTGAACCTTTGCTTTTACTGTGGAGAAAATGGCCACCTCAGGCCGAATAAACCATTCTTCAAACCCCCAGTACACTGTCAAGTGTCAGAACTGACCTCATCTCATCCTGTTCTCTCTATCTCCCTATTGGTAGCCAGGGAAGAGATCCGGTTTTCAGCCATCATCGACTCTAGGGACTGCAGCTGCTTCCTAGACATCAACTTGGCCAAAGGACTTGGAATTCCCCTTGTTGCCAAGAAGCAGCAGTTAACAGTTCATTTGGCTGATGGATCTCTACCCAGTTCTGGACTGATTACCCATGAGACCATGCCAATCCCTATGACAACCAGCTACGGCCACAAGGAACTGGTACGTTTCGATGTTTTGTGCTCTCCTCTAGTTCCGGTCATTCTGGGAGTCCCCTGGTTACGAGCACACAACCCTCACATTGACTGGCTGAAGAATGAAGTGCTGTTTTCATCTGCTTACTGTCAGCAGAATTGTCTGCCCCCTGGCCCTAAGGACTTTACCAGCTGCCTGACCATACAACCTGTTTCTAGTGCCAACCCTAATGTACCTTCTGCCTACCTAGAATTCCTGGATGTATTCGACAAGAAGGGAGCAGACTCCCTTCCACCCCATCGTCCCTACGACTGCCCTATTGACTTGCTCCCAGGCTCCGAAATTCCCTTTGGTCGTATCTTCCCTTCATCAGAGACTGATCTTGAGACATTACGACTCTACGTCGATGAAAACCTGGAAAAGGGATTCATCCTTCCCTCTTCATCCTCTGCAGGTGCTGGCATCTTTTTTGTCGAAAAAGATGATAAAACGCTTAGGCCTTGTATAGACTATCGAGATCTGAATAAGAGTTTTCTCCAAACTGGACTTATGAGGTGCTTACAGTCTGGTTCACATTTGAGAGAGGGATGAGTGAAAGACAGCCTTCCGAACTCTTTTCGGACATTTTGAAGACAATTTTCCAAGACCATCTTGACAACGTCCTCATTGTATACCTGGATGACATCCTTGTCTTCTCAGCCACCCTGGAGATTCATCGAGTACACATGAAAAAGGTACCAACTATTCTAAGAACACATGGACTATACGTTAAAGCTGAAAAATGTGACTTTGAGAAAGAATCTATCCAGGTTTTGGGTCTTGTCATATCTACTAAAGGAGTGGCCATGGATCCCCAGAAAGAAAAGCGATCCTGGAATGGCCTGTCCCCTCAGACAAGAAGGGTGTTCAAAGGTTTATTGGCTTTTCAAACTTTTACAGACGATTTATTAAGAACTTTTCAGCCATTATATCACCCATTATCCAACTAACCCGTTTGCATTCCAGATTCCAGTGGTCCTCGGAGGCTCATGCAGCTTTCGACAGACTTAAAACAGTGTTTGTTTCAGCACCAGTTCTTCAGCTTCCTGACCCTGCATTGCCATACATTTTGGAAGTTGATGCCTCCGAAGTGGCCACAGGAGCTATCCTCTCTCAATGACAGGGCCCCAAATCATTGCTACATCCTGTAGCCTTTTCCTCTCGAAAAATGACACAACCCGGAAAGAAATGATGATGTCAGAGATCGGGAGCTTTTGGCCATCAAAACAGCCCTGGAAGAGTGGAGATTTTTACTTGAAGGTGCAGCACATCCTATCATGATCTTTACCGATCATAAAAATTTAGAATATCTGAGGACTGCAAAACGTTTATACCACATCAAGCGCGGGAGGCGTTATTCTTTTCGAGATTCAATTTCCACATCTCTTTTCATTCCAGGTCTAAAAATGGAAAGGCGGATGCTCTGTCTCGGATGTTCCCAGACACCCCTGAAGAAACCACTCCCGGCACAATCCTGTCCACACAAAATTTCCTTCTGATCTAGCCAGACCTAAAAGCAACCATTGTACAAGCCTCTCTTCGGTGCCCAGAGTCAGAAATTTCTACCTTAAGGAGTCACGAGGGATTTCTGTGGCATCAGGACAAAATCTTTGTCCCCCAGGAAGTCAGACTGCAGGCCTTGAAAAAAATGTCATGATCACCAGCTGGCCGGGCATTTTGCGGTCCAGAAGACGATCAACCTTGTCCAACGTTACCTAAAGTTCTCCATCAGAGAACTTTTTTTTCTCCAAAAAATCCAAGTTTATTAAAATGTATAAACAGGTACACAAGTATTTGTAACAATGGGTCAACATTCCCCATATATTCTTTGGCAAAAACAAATTATGGTTATCCAAATCTACTCCATTCCCTTCAACAGGTGTATGCCCTGGCATGAGCATACAGAAATATACATCCCGACCTTGTACATCAAAAAAAGGACCTGCTGTATGGATCGTACATCTGCTAGGTCCCAGATGGCTTCCCCCCCGTCCATCCCCTCTCATTCACACCCCATGCTTTGACGCCTCCGTACTCAAACTGTGCATGTTTCACCATCTTCCAGCCACCTGTCCCATACATGCGAAAATTTTTGCGGTCTCCCTCTATGTGTATAAATCATTTTTCTGTAAGGGAGAATAGCATTCACATCCTTTTTCCAGTCCCTCAGCATCGGCGCCTCCGTTTGCATCCATACCTTGGCCACTGCCTTCCTAGCCAGGAATAACGTTTCATTCATAAAGATTGCTTGGTACTTTTCTATATCCACATCGGGCAACAGTCCCAGCAGACACAACTTTGGGTCCATTCCCACCGGGGTTCCCATGTTATCATGTAGAAATTGAGTCACCTGCAGCCAGTATGCTTGTACATCCGAACAGTGCCACATCATATGGTAGAAAGACCCCTCCTCAACTGCGCACATGGGACACCTAGGGCTCCTATTGGTCCGAAACTTTGCCACTCTCTGTGGTGTGATGTATGCCTGGTGTAGTATATACAGTTGAGTTAACCTGTCTGACAGCTTAGGGGACGCAGCTTTAACCCCCTCCAGCACCTCTTCCCATTCCGTGTCCTCTATGGGGCCTACGTCTCTCTCCCACTTTAATTTGGCTGTCTGCGCTATCTTGCTAGTCCTACGTCTCCTAATGACATAGTAACAGTTGGACGTGAGCCCAGTGGATTCCCTCCCAAAAATCACATCCAACACCTGTGGGGCACTCACATCTATACCGGTTGGGCCCAGCTGGGCTCTAAGTGCGTGCTTGAGTTGCAAGTATCTAAAGTGGAGTTGCGGCGGAAGGGAAAATTCCTCCCTGAGTCTATTGTATGGCTTTGGGCCCGTGTCCGACATGACCTGGGAGAGATACAGTATCCCATACACAGCCCATACCCCTGAATCTGGGACCGTGTCTAACTCTGGCAGGGAACTATTTTTCCACAGCGGGGTATGTGTATGTATGTGACTCTCTCCTTGTTTTTTAAGGCCAACCTCCCATACCTTTTGATGGTGCGCTAGCATTTCCGCCCCAAATCTGGTGGTCCTGCATCCTCCATGACCTCTTCCAAAGATTGCCTGTATAGGAGTGTGTAAAGGGCTATCCGGCTTATTACATACTAGGGACCTATACCTCTGCGACTCTGACGTGTTAAAATAGTAGAAATGCGACAATTGCGACGCTATGTAATAATCCTGCAAATCAGGGAGTGAACACCCCCCTTCTGTGTTCGGATTTTGCAGTATACGCCATGCCAGCTTATGCCTGCCTGCCCCCCACACAAAAGAGTTTAACATAGCTTCCAGTTGTTTAAAAGTCTTAAGGGGTATATAAAGGGGAGCATGCCATACCATGTATAGGATTTTGGGCAGTAGGATCATCTTGATCAAGTTTATTCGTCCCATCACCCCTAGTGGTAATTTCGCCCATGCCTGTGTTCTAGCTTTAACCACCGCAAATAGCGGTTCCACATTCAGAGGGACATAATCTCTAAGATTCCTTGTGACCATTACCCCTAGGTATTTAACTTCAGCCACTCTCTGTAGTGGTAAGTCATGTGACACTGGGGGGGGGGGGGGACTGATCCAGAGGGAGAATTTTGGATTTATCCCAATTGATCCGTAAGCCTGAGAATCTCCCTACCTCTTCTATAGTATTCAGTGCTGCTCTTAATGAGGGGCCCTGGTCCTCCAGATATAGAATTGTGTCATCCGCATACAGGCCGATCTTTTCCCAGGTGTCTCCCTTCCTGAGTCCCACCACCTCCGAGCTATGTCTGATGGCAATCGCCAACGGCTGCGCTGCCAACGCGTATAACAGCGGAGACAGGGGGCATCCCTGTCTCGTACCTCTCTCCAGGGAAATCTGTTCTGATAGCCACCCATTCACGAACACCCTTGCCTTGGGGGTCTGGTAGAGTAACTGCACCCATTTAATGAATCGCGGACCAAATCCATAGCATTTCAGACATTCCCACAGGTACAGCCACTCGACTGAATCGAATGCCTTGGCTGTATCCAGAGCAACTACCACCCGGGTTCCTACATTGTCATGCTGCGCTTGAATGTTCATAAATAGCCTCCTGATGTTCATTGCTGTGTTCTTCCCGGGCATAAACCCCGTTTGGTCCCCATGAATCAGTGATAGTATCACCAAATTCAATCTAGATGCCAGTATCTTAGCTAAGATTTTAATGTCCACCGGAAGTAAAGATATTGGCCTATAAGATTCTGGGTAGTGATGATCCTTGCCCGGTTTAGGAAGAACAATTATCTGTGCTTCCTGCATAGAGGAGGGGAGGGTTCCCAATTCAAATATAGAAAGGTATAACGCCCTCAATCTGGGGATTAGCGTTTCTGAGTAGGTAGTATAAAATTCTAGCGGGAGGCCGTCTAGACCAGGAGCCTTGGACTTGGCCAATTGCGATAACGCCGTGGCTATATCCTGGGTGGTAATTGGGGCTTCCAGCATCTGTACTTGTACCCGGCTCAGCTTTGAAAATTGCAGTGTGTGCAAGTAGGCTCGTATTTCCTGTGGCGTGTGTGTACATTGAGATCTATATAGTTCCTCATAAAAATGTCTGAACCTATCAGCCACCACTGGGGGGTCCGTAATGATCGAGCCATCCGGCACTTTCAGTGAGACCACCACTGGCGGCCTATCCTCCAGGTGCGCCAAATACGCCAACATCTTCCCCGCTTTCTCTCCATGCTCATAAATTCTTGCCTTACTGAAAAAAATACGCTGTTTGGCCTTCTCCATATGTAACTGCGTTACCATCCTGGTCTGCATTCTTACCTTGGTCAAATTCTCTATAGTGGGCTGATTATTAAAAACAGTCTCAAGATCCTGCAGCGCGCCTTCTGCACTATTCATAACTACTTTGGAGGTCTGTTTAAGCCTGCGTATCCTAATGTCTAGTACTTTACCCGCCTGAGTCTTGAACGTATCCCATCGGGAATTAATATCTGTGTAACCCTGACCCTCCGGAAGTATGAACTGTAGTTCCCTCTCTATGCTCTCATGGTCAGTCAGGGCTGTCAACCAAAAGGGGTTGAGCCTCCACCCCCTCACAGGGGCCTTATCTGGCATTGATACCTGTACCCAACATGGCGAGTGGTCGGACAGAGCCCTAGGAGCAAACCCGGCCCCCCCCACCCTCGGCAGCAGGGCTGCCGAGACCAACACGTAATCAATGCGAGACATAGTAGCATGGCTGGTTGAATGGCATGTATAAGCCCTACTCTAAGGGTTTCCATCAGAGAACTTTACAACAATCTTGGTAGTAGTGGACCGACTATCAAAGATGGCCCACTTCCTGCCCATGCTTGGCACCCCCTCCTCCACGGACACGGCAATTTTTTTATCAAGGAGATAGTCTAGTCAGACTTCATGGATTACCCGACAATATAGTCTCTAAATGAGGGGTTCAATTCACCTCTGGTTTCTGGAAGAATCTTTGCAAGATCTTGTCAATTGACTTATGTCTTTCTTCTTCTGCTTACCATCCTCAAAGTAATGGCCAAACAGAAAGAACGAACCAGACCTTGCTACCTTGTGCCGAGTTTTCATACAATAATACCATACACACGCCACCAATCAGTCACCCTTTTGGGCAAACTATGGGCTTTCACCCATCCTTTCTTCCCAACACCATTCCTGAATCTCCGGTACCAGCCATTCAGGATAGGATAAACTTCTTTCAAACCAATTACCAAATCCTTCAAAAGACCATGCGAAAGGCTCAGTAAGACTTCAAGAAACAACATGACAGGAGAAAGAGAATGAATCCCATCTACAATGTGGGTGACAAGGTATGGCTGTCCTCTATTAACCTCAGACTTTCTTGTCCTTCCAGGAAGCTTGGTCCACGGTTTGTGGGTCCATTCGAGATCAAGAAGGAAGTGAACCCTGTGGCTTTTGAACTCGCTTTACCGGCCTCCTACAAGATCCATCTGGTGTTCCACGTCTCCCTACTGAAACCAACTGTGCCAAGTCCATTTCCATGAAGAGAGGAGTTGCCACCTCCACCAGTTACCATAGGTAACGATACAGAATATGAAGTTTAAGCCATCCTAGATTGCTGCAAAAGAGGTAGACAGACTCAATTTCTTGTTAAATGGAAGGGGTATTCTTCAGAGGAAAATTCTTGGGAACGATGGATAATTTACATGCTCCAAGACTTTTGCAAAATTTCCGCAACAGGTACCCAGAGAGATGGTCTAGGTTGGGCATCCAGAGGCTGCCCCTCAGGGGGGGGGGGGGGGGAGACTGTCAGGGAAATTGCCTGAAGGACTGGCAATTCCGCCCAAGACAATCATGGGCGCCATGGTGACTAAGTTGGGCGGTACTTCCTCCTTGTAACCTGAACAGATCACATGACTAACTTCCTGGTCTATTTAAGCCTGCTGCTGGAGCTGCTCATTGCTGGATTATCTCTTCAGTCTCCTGTGTACCGTGACCTCTTCTCCTGATCTGTGCTTATCTGCTGTGACCCGGCTTGCCTTAACCTTGCTTCCTGATCTCCTGTGTTTGACCCTCGGCCTGCTTCTGGACCCTGCTTCTGCTTCCTGACCACCCGGCGTGACCCTCAGCTTGTACCTGGACCCTGCTCGTGTATGACCTACCTGTGTTTGACCCCCAGCCTGGCTTCTGGTATCTCCGTTCATTTAAATACAACAAAAAATACAAAAAAGGTACAGCGCTAAAAATATTGAGTGATAATAACCAAATAAGTGAAAAATAGTGACAAATTCAAAAGAATGTGAATAAGATGATATAAAATAAACGTTTGAAACCAATATTATATCAATGTAAAAGTCCCAAGTACTGAAGTGGTTAATAATTTGAAAAAAGAAGGGAGGTGCACTGAAAAAAATCTTCTTCCACCAAAAAGGGACACCCAGGTAGTGAGATGTAGTCTCCTTACCGAATCCACTGACCGCTATATCAGCGGTCAGTAAGGCACAGGGATGATTATAGTCTTCCCAATCAGACTTTCTCCGGTAGGTGAATGGAAAGGGCAGATCCTCAGCAACAGTCCCCAACACATGGAATAATATGGCTCATATACATTGGAAAAATGAACAAAAACACTCCATAGTGAAGTACTGCAAAGATCGCAGGTTTAATAAAGGTTGGGTTGCACTTACAGTTAAGATGAATTAAAACGGCATGGGATAGACAGAAAGTGGCGTTTTGATCCGATCCAGTCCTGTCAGCTGGTCTCCGTGTGTGTGTGTATCTCATCGTGAGCATGATGACGTTCCACGCAAAATCCGGCCGTTCCCTCAGGGACGGATTTTGCGTGGAACGTCATCACGCTCACGATGAGATACACACACACACGGAGACCAGCTGACAGGACTGGATCGGATCAAAATGCCACTTTCTGTCTATCCCATGCCGTTTTAATTCATCTTAACTGTAAGTGCAACCCAACCTTTATTAAACCTGCGATCTTTGCAGTACTTCACTATGGAGTGTTTTTGTTCATTTTTCCAATATATATGAGCCATATTATTCCATGTGTTGGGGACTGTTGCTGAGGATCTGCCCTTTCCATTCACCTGCCGGAGAAAGTCTGATTGGGAAGACTATAATCATCCCTGTGCCTTACTGACCGCTGATATAGCGGTCAGTGGATTCGGTAAGGAGACTACATCTCACTACCTGGGTGTCCCTTTTTGGTGGAAGAAGATTTTTTCAGTGCACCTCCCTTCTTTTTTCAAATTATTAACCACTTCACTACTTGGGACTTTTACATTGATATAATATTGGTTTCAAACGTTTATTTTATATCATCTTATTCACATTCTTTTGAATTTGTCACTATTTTTCACTTATTTGGTTATTATCACTCAATATTTTTAGCGCTGTACCTTTTTTGTATTTTATGTCTTTTTTACTTTGGGTATCTTGAGTAATAGGTACTGGCGGCTTCTTTAATTAGGTTAATATATATTTATTCACGTGTTAGCGCACTGTTTTTTCCCTAGGGAAAGAATCTCTTAAATACAACAAGCTTAGTTCTGCCTGCCTCAGCCATCCCTCAGTGTCTGAGCTCATCAGACAGCAAACAAGAACCTTGGCCAACCGTGCTTCTGTGGGCGCTTCCTGTTCCCAACTCCAGGGTCGCGCTGCACTCAACCGCAAGGGGAGCCCTCTTAGCATCTCGATCTCCATACTCATTCCTGAGAGGTATAGGAGGAGAGAGAGTCTTCTTTTACCCTTTTTCCTGCACTGCTCGGCCGCATCTGGGTGTCACCCGGGTAGTGGTACGTTCCACACCCAGCTCAGGCACCCCCACACCCTGTCACAGCTTGGCTCTCCCTGGCTGCCCTTTAACTGTGCTGCTGCACTGCCTGAGCCCGCCCTGCTGTCACTGCTTCACTCGTGGGGGGTGCCAGCCTGACATCCCCTGCAGTGTGTGGCACCCCAGGGTGGACCGCCCCCCAGTTGGTACGCAACTGAGTATAAGTGAGTTTGTATTCTGTCCATATTAGACAATGTGACAAGATTGTGCACAGCAGGCCATACCTACAACCAAACTCTGCATTTCTGGGAATCCAGCACAAGGATGGTAAGAACACCTGTTACTTTGCCTATTATGGAAAATGACAGGTTAATACATAGTTACATAGTTAGTCAGGTTGAATAAAGACACAAGTCCATCTAGTTCAACGAATCAAAACAAAAATCATACGATCCCATATACAAAATTCTTCACCCACAGTTGATCCAGAGGAAGGCAAAAAAACCTAGCAAAGCCTAATTCAATTTGCTACAGCAGAGGAAAATATTCCTTCCTGATCCCTCGAGAGGCAATCAGATTTTCCCTGGATCTTGGATCCCTGGAAACTTTATGCAGCCCTGTCACAAACCTAGACATATGATGAAAAATGCTTAGAGGTTACTTTCAGTAAATACCTCATGCCAAAATAAATGATAGATCCAGTGATATGGACAGGTTTACTTTAAGTGTAAATAGACTCGGCAGTGACATTAACTTTTCATACAACTAAACTGAATAACGTGTTGTCTATAAATACTGAAATACCACTCTAATTTCACTTACATTCAGACTATTTAACTTTGAAATATATAATAGATGCTCAGCTTTCATTAGTTTTCTCATTTCTGCCTTAACGTTAAATCAAGAAACCCTCAGTATTACCAAGAAGAATAATACACTGTATAAAAGATGACAATATATAAGACAACAATAGCTATTTATAATGGCATTCCCTGTGAATTAGCTTGATTTGAATTACATACATATTAGATAAACTCATCATTTTAAACTGTGGTTTCTTGCTGAGAATATAGCAATAATATTTTTAATTAGTGCCATTTTACAAAGTGAGCTATGCGTGCTAGGATGACAGGCAGGGTCTGTGCTCCTTGTTATTCCCCACACACAGCCAGACACCGCTAGAAGCCATCACTAAGCTTTCAATGGCAGATGTCATGTACCTGTCATTTCTACTATTACCGGTCAAATTCCTTCTGGGAAAAGAGACCTGCAAGTGTTTATCTTACCATTGAAATGCCACAAAATGATGCTTATAGGGCAGAAATATGAAGTTCCCAAGTTCCATTTACCTCTACCATTTATAAAGCAAGGCATAAACAAAACTAAGTAAAAATATATATATATATCTCTAGCTTTGTTAAAAAATAATATGTAGCATATCATTTTTGCATAAACTATTCTTAAAATTTAAAGCTGTGCTTTACCGAAGTCCCCCTCGGCCACAAAACAACACTCCCACCCACCGCAGAAAATATCTGCAGCTACATAAAAAAAATACTTACCTTAATTCATGGTCACATGACATACTGTGTCCTGCATCCTCCCTATTAGTGAGGTCCTCACAGGTCCCAAAAACTCCAGCCGTGTCACTGTATCACTCTGCCAACGGGCAGTGAAAAGACCAGTCAATGGCAGGCCTGGACTGCAGTGCTGGTTCACCAGTTTCAATAGCAGAAGAGGCAACATCAGGGGTTATACATTGGAATCAGGTAAGAAAAATGGGCTTTAGAGTTTTTTTTTAAATGGGTGCAAGGGGAGTGGGTACCTGGGTGGACTTTAATAGGAATAAAATTATTATTCCATTTCAATTTACAATCAGCCAATGACAACTACAGTTTCTAAAAACAGGATTTCCCTGAATCCTTGCCCCCCTGCTCCTGTATTTTAAAGTAAAAAGCAACCTGCTGCATATGGCATTGTCTCTAGTTTTTTTTAAACTCATATAAAAAATGTAATATACCAAGTCAAGACGTGGATCCTGCCTGCTGCCCAATAAAGGCATACAGTGCCTTTAAAAAGTATTCATACCCCTAACAATTTTCCACATTTACAATCACAAACGTAAATGCATTTCATTGGGATTTTATGTGGCCAACACAAAGTGGCACATAATTGTGAAAAGGTAGGAAAATAATAAATGTTTTTCACAATTTCAAAATATAAAGTGTGGCCTACATTTGTATTTAGCCCCCTTTACTCTTGATACCCCCAACTAAAATCTAGTGCAACCAATTACCTTCAGAAGTCACCTAATTAGTAGAGTCCACCTGTGTATAATTTAATCTCAGTATAAATAGAGCTGTTCTGTGAAGCCCTCACAGGTTTGTTAGAGAACCTTAGTGAACAACCTGCATCATGAAGACCAAGGAACACACCAGACAGGCCAGGGATAAATATCCCAAGCTTTGAACTTCTCACAGAACTCTGTTCAAACCATCATCTGAAAATGGAAAGAGTATGGCACAGCTACAAACTTACCAAGGCATGGCTGTCCACCTAAACTGACAAGCCAGGACAAGGAGAGCATTAATCAGAGAAGCAGCAACGAGGCCATTGGAAACTCTGGAGGAGCTGCAGAGATCCACCACTCAGGAGAATCTGCCCACAGGAAAACTATTAGTTGTGCACTCCACACATCTGGCCTTTATGGAGGAGTGGCAAGAAAAAAGCCACTGTTGAAAGAAAGCCATAAGAAGTCCCGTTTGCAGTTTGCGAGAAGTCATGTGGGGGACACAGAAAACATGTGGAAGAAGGTGCTCTGGCCAGATAAGACCAAAATTTATATTTTTGGCCTAAAAGCAAAACACTTTGTGTGGTGGAAATCTAACACTACACACCACCCTGAACACACCATCCCCACCGTGAAACATGGCGATGGCATGGCGATGGCAACGAAGCTGGTCAGAGTTGATGAGAAGATGGATGGATCCAAATACAAGGCAATCTTAGAAGAAAACCCGCTAGAGTCTGCAAAAGACTGGGGGTGGAGGTTCACCTTCCAGCAGGACAACGACCCTAAACATACAGCCAGAGCTACAATGGAATGTTTTAAATCAAAGCATATTCATGTGTTAGAATAGCCCAGTCAATTGAGAATCTGTGGCAAGACTTGAAAATTGCTGTTCGCAGATACTCTCCATCCAATCTTTTAATTTTATTTTTTTTATTTTATCTATATATATATATATATTTTGCCATATCTGGTCTGAATCTTCTCTCCAATTAAAACAATCATCTGCCCAGTCTGCAACTCAGAGCACCCTATGTACACATTTTATCTCTCAATCCAATCTGACAGAGCTTGAGCTTTTTTGCATAGAAGAATGGGCAAAATTGTCACTCTCTAGATTTGCAAAGCTGGCAGAGGCATACCCAAAAGACTTGCAGCTGTAATTGTAGCGAAAGGTGGTTCTACAAAGTACTGACTCAGGGGGGCTGAATACAAATGCACGCCCCACTTGTCACATTTTTATTTGTAAAAAATGTTGTAAACCATTTACCATTTTCCTTCCACTTCACAATTATGTGCCACTTTGTGTTGGTCTATGACATAAAATCCCAATAAAATACATTTACATTTTCGGTTGTAACAAAATGTGAAAAAATGTAAGGAATATTAATAGTTTAAAGTACTGTACTATATTCAGTAAGCCATATGCAGTAGTTATATTATGCTTTAGTTAAAATTGAAGCCGGTATCTTTTACATACTCCTAGCTTCAGATCTTGTATAATACTACCCAAAGCCATAATCTGTCCCTACAAAAATAAGCATTTTGAACTCGAACAGATCTCTATGAAATATTTTAATTGAAAAGATACTAGGAAATTTATAAAGCAAACGCAGTAATTGTTTTACATCAGATTTGCGATTAAAAAACAGACATTACCAGGGACAATTCTCCAAATTCTGGTACTATACCTGAAAATCAAGAAAAGTAGGGCGCTATTATTGCTTAAAAGCATAAACAAATCTATCTAACAGTCAAATTGTCAAATGGCTGGTGTAATAGCTAATCACATGTGCAGCACCAGGGCAACTACAGATCGAGCAGAGACTAAGATGGCAGTGTTAGGATTAAAGGAGAAGTATGGGATGGGTTAAATAACTAGTACATATCACATTAGTCACATATCAGCTAGTCTTTTTTTTTCTACCTCTTTTAGTTTTTACAGCATGTGCATATGAACTTTCCTTCAGCTGGCAAAAATGGTCCATTTTCAGTTTGAAAAGTTTTACTCCCCTAAAACACGTGGATGTGCTGATAGATAGGGAGGGGGAGGAGAAGTGAGAAGAGAGGGGGAGCAGCTATGCTCTGTGAAGTCTCAGAAACAAGCAGAGGGAGGAGAGAGGACATCAGTCAAGGAAAGAAAGGGGTGTATCCAGACTCACACCATTGTCTGGATGATGCTCTATGAAATTCTGTAGAACCTCCCAAGGGTATTTATTTTAACAGAATAGGGGCACTTCTGAGAGGGCTGGAAAGGTTTATAGATATCAGCAGCTCACATAGAATAGATGTAAGCAAACAAAAAGGAAACCCATACTTCTCTTTTAAGTTCACCTGCTGGTGGCACTATCCTGCTCTAGGCTGTTTGGTGCAGCTTCAGTGTCCACCAGCAGGTGTCTCCCAGGAGCCAGCAGGCTGGTGTAATCAGGAAAATTAGTGTTCAGCTGCCGGGGGGGCTACTTAAGGTTTCTCCTCCCTTCCCCCGGCGCATCACGATTCTGGTCCCTTCCTTGCCGCTTGTACCTGATGCCTGATCTAGTCTGTACCCCTCTGCCTTGATCCTGCCTCCTCCTGCCTTGCTTCTGTTCGAGTACCCTGTTGAAATCCCCCTTCTTTGCAACCTTGCATTCCTTGTACCCTTGTTCCTTAGATGGTTTTTGTATATAGATAGTAGTTAGGTTCATTTGTTATTTGTCTTTTGGGGTTTGTTTATGTTCATGTTTACTGTGTGCTGTGTTTATGGTTTGCTGTGTTTCACTGTAAATATATATCACTGATCCTGACAGGCAGTTTCCTTGGCTGTAAAGAAGAGGAGGGTTTAGTTCCATTTTAAGCCAACCTGCACAAAGTTCTGCAAAACAGGAACATGGAAATTAGACTAGAGGTTGTTAGCACAATGTTCAGATGCAGGGTTTATAGCTGTATAAACATATATTTAAAAAAAGTATTTCACTGTTTTATCTCATTATAGTTCTTTATCATATTCTAAAGTTTCTCTCAGTAAAACTGCTGCTTTTACCAGCACCTCCCCCCCCCCCTTAGATCTCGAAGCTTGCAGAGCAGAGTAAGTCACAGAGCAGGTCACACACCTCAGCACAAGAGTCTGCAGAGGAAGAGACCAGGTGTGTCTGGTCAAATCTGTTAAGAGCCCTGACAACTGAGAACAGCAGGTCAAAATCTGGTGCATATTTGGCTGCAGAATCATATTAAATCGGAACTAAACCCATCCATTTAACTTTTCTCCAAAATGGTTACCTTCAAAGCATGTTGTAAATGATAGATGCTACAGTTGCTTGTGTTCTCAAGTGGCTTATGTCATAATTGCTCATATGTGCAGCACCAATGAAACTCAACAGTAGCTAAAATGACAGCTGTAAAAGCTAGTAGGGTTTAGTTCCATTTTAAGCCAACTTGCACAAATATGAAAAGGCATTACGAAGAGGCAAAAAAACAAAGTAAGAAGCAATTTCATGAAGAATAGATTACAAGACCATTAAGTAGTAGATGTGGTGTCAAACACAAGGCCCACGGGCCGAATCCAGCCCTCCAGCCTATTTCATGTGGCCCTCGCACCTCTTCTGCAGCTGCAGGAGAGCTCCAGCCCTCCTCTGGTCCTACTCCAGACCCCTACTTTCTGCTTTCAAGCAATGTATTCAGCTTCTTCCCAGCAGCAGCATAAGTAAAGGGGGGTGCACTGTGATGTAAGGGAGAGTAAGGGACTCAACTTCTGATGGTGGGGTGGCTCTTGACCTCTAATTTAAAGGGAGGGGATGTGCTGGAGATCTAAATCTTACAGATACAAACTGACTTTTTGAGGGCAATCATAATGCTGATGCGGCCCACGATGAAAATGAGTTTGACACCCCTGTTTAGATTATAAGGAAGATATAATTTAGGGTCAACTTCTTTTTTTTGGAATTGGAAAACCAACTTGATGGAAAAGCATATGCATGGTACATACATAAATTAAAGAAATATTGATATAGACAGCAGTACATGCATCTACACATTGTATTTCGTATTTGACATCGGTCAGTATATCAGGCGTGAGTAGGACTAAGACGTCCCCATTACAAAACTAAAGCCCTGTACAGACGACCAGGATTCCCGGCAGTATAAAGTCCACCGGGAAACCTGAGAACCTGCTCGGTAAGTTTACCCGTGTACACACGGCCGGGTTTCCCACTGGGAAAACTGCGAGGAGAGCTTTGGCCTGGGAATCCTGGCCGTGTTTATGCTCCCTCGCAGTGTTTTCCCATAGGAAAACTGCCGGGTTTAAAACCGCCGGGAATCAGGGCGGGAAAATAGAGAGCAGGTTCTCTATTTTCCAGCTGGGATTCTCGGCAGTTTTCTGTCAGGAAAACTGCGAGGAAGCATACACACGGCTGGGATTCCCGGCCAAAAGATCCCCCCGCAGTGTTCCTGACAGGAAAACCGGTCATGTGTACAGGGCTTTAGAGACAATACATTCAGTCATTATACAACAGGAAGGAAGACAAATAGCAAGTGGTCAATGGGTAAAAGTTAGGATTTAGACCAATTAATTCTTAGACCTGAGTGGTTACCGATGCATTCTATGGAGTGTAGGGCTGTAGCAAGAGAGGGTCCTGAGTATAGAATCGTATCATCAGCATACATTCCTATCTTTTCTTCTAAGTTCCCTATCTTTAAACCTCAGATATTGTTGTCTGACCTGATAGAAATGGCCAGTGGCTTGACTGCCAGTGTGTATAGTAAGGAGGAAAAGGGACATCCCTGTTAAATCCCCCTCTCTAGAGGGAATTGTTCGGATAGCGATCCGTTTACAAAAACCCTTGCTCTCGGAGATTGGTAGAGGAGTTGAACCCATCGAATAAGGTTGGGGCCAAATCCAAACCCTCGAGAGGCATTCCCAGAGGTAATTCCATTCTATTGGCGGCATCCAAGGCCACCAAGACCCTCGTACCGATTTCATCATGGGACCTTGTATGTTCATGAAAAGGCGCCGGATATTCATGGCAGTCCCAGGCATTTCCTGGTAGCCTGTACAGTGAGTGACCCGAGAGGTGTACAGCACGCAGTAAAATTTCCCAAATTCCTCCGCCACCCGCTGTGGGTCAACTTTAAAGTGATCGTAAAGGATTACCTTGTAAAACAACCCATTCCGTTTAAAGTAGAAAGGAAAGGCAAAACATTTTGTATAGATATCAAAAAAAATATTATAAATACCTTTTTTTATAAGTGATCACATTCCCTCTGTCCTCAGCTGCATACGAGCTGGGGGAGGGGGGAGCAGCAGAACACTGATCTTCCTAGTGAATGGCTGTGCAGTGGGGGCATGTCAGGACAAGTCTGATCATTGGAGGAGAGTACACCGAGTTCCCAGCACAGCTAGAGAACTGGCCACACTGCTTAGTGTGGTCCATTTTTAATAGGAAAGCAAAATGACTAGCAGGACCACCAGGGATTTCACACAAAGGAAGCAATACATAGAGAACAGGAAACTTTCTCATACACATAGGTTGGACTTGTGTCTTTTTTTTCAACCTCACCTACTATGTAACTATATAAAGATTCCACCCTTATCATTTACTTGCAGGTAAAATAAAAAATAAAAAAGTACATGGTATATCAGAAATATGAAGTATTGGTGTTACAAACGCTTTAACTCATTATTTTCCTTCTCCTCTCCTAGATATTATTTCCTTGCTGAAATGTTTTATATTCATGTTTATTTAAGAATTATTCAAATTTTCGTTTGATTTGAAATAAAAAAAGTCCTTAATTTTTTTGTAAACAATTTTGCAATGCATGTACCTGAATCAGTCAAAGTTAAAACACCAGATCTAAAACTCAGTGTGCACAAGGCCCTGGATCGAAATTTGGCTGGTCCCTGCTGAACTGGCCAAATTTTGATTCATGTATGGGCACTGAGGTTGTACAGAAGTCAATCTACTGACTAAATTCTGTAAACATGGCCTTCTGGAAAATGTCCTCTTGACCAGAGCTGCATCTAGACTCTGCAAGGGTCTCAAACTGGTGGCCTTCCAGCTGTTGTAAAACTACAAGTCCCATCATGCCTCTGCCTGTGGGAGTCATGCTGGTAACTGTCATTCTTGCAATGCCTCATTGGACTTGTAGTTTTGCAACAGCTGGAGGGCCGCCAGTTTGAGACGCCTGATAGAGCTTGCAGCAATGATCAGTGTATTCTGATGGCAGGGAAACCTACCCACTGTCAGAATGCAATGACACAGAGAAAGGATTCCCCCATCCACCTTGAATGTGTAAATGGGGGAATCGGGCCAGCTTATCTATGGTCATATTAACAATATTTTTTTTTAACACTGATCAATATAGTAAATCAACCACCGAAGTCCTATTCATCTAAACTTGTTTAGTAATGTTGAAATAGTTTCACCAGTTACCATTACAAGTGGCCCCTCTTTGAATTTCTGTAATATAACTATTTTTTTTTTATCCAGCATGGACATCACCCTAATAAATCACTTTAACTGTGTCCTGAAATGTGTCAAGACAGATGTTGACTGTCCAAGAGAATGACTAGAATTGTGCAAAGCACTCTGCACTGTTTAACAAAATTAAATTACTTTGGTGCCATGTAGTCTGGGACATGTGTTAATTGCTTAAGTTGCATGGCTAACATGTGATCTGTCAAAACGCCAGGGTAAAGATGTTAAAATTATATTTTGAAGATGTTAAGCCATTGTCTTAAAGTGGAACTTCACCCTAAAGGGGAATTTTTGCTTTATGTTCTTCCCCTCCCTCCCTCTATCTCATTTGGCACATAATTTTTTTCCGGGGGAGTGGGTACCTAGTTTTGATCTTAGGGTCTCCTAGGCTAACTTTTCCTCTTTAAACCTTTCAGCTCTGGAAGATTTAACCTCCCTTCATGACCAGGCCATTTTGTGCGATACGGCACTGCGTTACTTTAACTGACAATCGTGCGATGCTGTACCCAAATAAAATGTCCTTTTTTCCTACAAATAGAGGTTCCTTTTGGTGAGATTTGATCACGTCTGTATTTTTTATTTTTCGTGCTATAAACAAAAAAGACAATTTTGAAAACAAAAAACACTTAATGCCAGTTCACACTACAGCAACTTGGGATCCGACTTATCAGACCTCAAGTTGCCCCAAGTCGCTGGACATAAGAAATTGAAGTGAATGGGAGCCGTCTTAATGTACACTACTGAAGTTGCTCCGACTCAGAAAAGGTTCCTGTACTACTTTAAGGCGACTTCTAGGCAACTTGTACCCAAAAGGCAAATCTCCATCTTAACTGAAGCAAATTTACAGGAAAAGAAAATAGTTTACCCAGGCAAACCCCTCCCTCCCACAGAGCTGATTATTCTGTGATTGGCCACAGCCAAAGTTGCCAGTCCTGGAGGCAACTTCAAGTCGCGTTGTAAGTTGCTTAAAGTCACGCTGAAGTCGTGCTGAAGTCGCCTTGCAAAGTCGGGTTGCGCTATAAGTCGGGTTGCCCCTGTGTGAACCGGCACTTATTTTTTACTTTCTGCTCTAAAACATATCCAATAAATAATAATAATTAAAAAAAAATAGGATTTCTTCATACATTTAGGCCAATATGTAATCTGCTACATATATTTGGTAAAAAAAATTCCAATAAGCATATATTGATTGGTTTGCGCAAAAGTTATAGCGTCTACAATCTACAGGATATATTTATGTAATTTTTATTAACTTTTTTCTTTTACTAGTAACGGCGCCGTTCAGCGACTTATAGCGGGACTGTGATATTTGGGGGAACAAAATCGTACACTGACACTTTTTTGGGAACCAGTGACACAAATACAGTGATCAGTGTTAAAAATATGCACTGTCACTTTACTAACACTGGCTGGGAAGTGACTGACATCAGTTGAGTTTAAAGGGTTAACTGTGTGCCTAGCTAGTGATTTTGTGTACAGTGGGAAGTGCTTTTACTAGGGGAAAAGTATGGATCTGTGTCCCTGGTTTGCAGGAACACAGGATCCATGTTTTCCCTACTGACGCAACAGCAATTTGCCTTGTTTACATAGGCAGAAGGCCGGTCTGCCTTTGTACCGAATGGTTAGCTGGTGCCGGTGGACATCAAGTCCGTTGGACCCGCAGATCAGCCTCTGCTGTGTATAATGACAGCTGAAGCGGAAAATGTTGCCAACACAAAGTTCACTGCCAGAATTCATTACGTTCTCAGTGGATAATTCCATTGTATTTTTTAGTGACAAAAATGTGACACAGTTTATACGGCTAAAACATTTTTGTCAATATGTTACAACACAAATATGTTTTGACATATAGAATTGTTTAGGTTGATAACATTATTTTGCACTAATATTGGCCCCACAGTCTATTTTTGCTAAAATAAAACGGTTTTAAGATTATTGCCAAAACTAAGCATAGATTTAAGAGTTAGGTTTGTGGGTTGGGTGGAAATTAGGTGTCATGTTTAGAGATTAGGCTGAGGTATAGGGTTAGAGGTTAGGTCACAGTTCAGAATTAGATTAAGTCCCCTTTCACACTGGGGCCATGGCCGCGTTGGCACTAAAGCGCTGCTCATTTTAGCGTTGCTTTAGAGCTGTTTAAGCGGCCCTTTTCGGCCACTAGCAGGATGCTTTTAACTCCAAAGAAGGGGTTAAAAACTCCCATGTTGAGGCACTTTCAAATCTCTTTTCAGGTCGTTCGTTACAATGGGCAGGGCGTTTTCGGAGCGCTAAATATAGCGCTTTCAAACCGCCCCAAGATGCTGCTTGCAGGACTTTTCGGAATGTCCTGCCAGCGCACTGCCCCAGTGTGAAAAGTTACACTTGAATTAATGGGAGGTGGTTATCAGGCGCTTAGCAGAGGCTAATTCCAGCGCCAAAGCGCCTGAAAACCGCCCCAGTGTGAAAGGGGTCTTAGGGTTGAGGTTGGGGGTAGGAAACATACCATTGTTTTTTGTTTTTTCTCAGTGTAATAAACGTGCACCAAACTGTCAAATGTAGGATGAAATGGTTAGTGTCAAACAATGCAATCTCTGGACTCACAAATGAATATGCCTAATAACTTTGTGCCAATACACCTAATGCAATTACAGCCATTTACAGGGATTGGAAAACAGTGTCCCGTTAGAACAAAGGAGGTAGAAGGATTGGATATGAGTTCATATACAGTGCACCTATATCTGATATGGTCTCAATCACTTTAGAAATTGGGATGGAAAATCTGAAAGCCCATTGACAATGAGGGACATCGGCTTATGCCTGCAGTGTCATGTTTGACTTTACAGTGATAACACTTTACCAAACGTCTTAGTAGTAAATGCAGCATCATAGAGCACAACATACACATATATGTTACAGATATAAAATGCAGTTATGACCTCTATGGGTTCTTGCAATGACCACAAAAACAGAGTGGAGATGGTACAGAGAATTGTAAGGAGGCATGTCAAAGAAATGACCGCCAGATACCTGTTTGACACAGAGAATCTTTACTGCTGCAGGGTATCACTTCACAAGAATCATTAGAATGACTCATATAACACTTCCTACATGAACAGAAACAGGTAATGTAAGTTTTGCATACTACTGTTCTAGTGTATCTAGCACCTCCCAGAGCTAGGAGTCTGAACTGGAGAGTGCGAGTCTAAAAACGTCTTATTAAACTTATCTCTAAATAGTAACTGCCATATAGCACTGAGGGGACCCCACAAAGGCCCCTTTCCAGGTTGAAACAGTAGTCACGTGACAATCACACTGGCCTTGTGTGACAATGCCACTTGCATAGCTTTCATGATCTATCTGATCTATTTAACCAGAAAGAGTCAGACAACTACCATTTCCAGGGGTCCAGCAACAAAACCCTCAATATTTCTCCTGTGACAGGCATACTTTCCTGTTTGTGAGTGAAAAACTCTAGTGCTATATTGGCAAAATAAAACAGCAGGGCTTCATCTATGCCGTTTCTTTGAGGGAACCTCAACTCAGCCTCTTGCAGTCCTATCAAATGGACTGGAGTAGCACCAACAACAGGGCCATGTAAGGCTCTGTTTCAGTGACTATTTGTTAGATTTTACTTTCTAACATAGAAGGGAAGACAACACAACAGGGTGCTGGAGTTAGTGAAGTAAAACCATGAACAACACATCACACTTGCATCTCAAAAGCATGAAGTGCTGGATGGATCATCACCATGGCACATAAGTAACAGACCAGGGTCACACAGGCATCAGAAACAGCATGCAGGCAGTAGTGATGAAAAACTGGATGCCGGTAACAAGTCCAGAAGAGCAGGAAGCCCAGCAACATGTATGGCGGCAAACCTCAGCAGCTAGCTGTCATTGGGGTGGGTTGATGTCTGGAAAGGGCAGGCCATGATGCATTTTAGGGGCATAACCCTCTTTGACAAATGCCGATTCTGCTGCCTGTGTGACCTGGGTCTGTTACTTATGTGCCATGGTGATGATCTATCCAGGCTGGACTTCATGTTTTTGAGATGTAGGAGTGCTATGTTTAATAAATGTTCATGATTTCACTAACTCCAGTGCCCTGGTGTGTCTTCTTCCCTTACAGCTGAGTGGATTCATGCCAGATCCTTCCAGGAGCTGCGGGAGTTTTTGGATTACCTTGGGCCCCATCGGCTTTGCCTTTTGGATTTATCTTTGCACAAAGACTATTTACTAACGCAAGACTAGGAGAGTGGTGTGAGTGGTGGAAGCCTTGTGCGTGTACCTACTGCTTGTTTGTTTACTTTTTAACATATCCTTGAAAATTACAGTTAGAGCCGGTTCACACAGGGGCGGCACGACTTCGGGGGCGACCCGGCCAGGCGACCTGAAGACGACTTCCAAGGCGACTTGCAAAATGACTTCTGTAGTCAATGCAAATCGTCCCGAGTCGCCCTCGAAGTAGTACAAGAACCTTTTCGCTCCTATTAGAACGGTTCTATTCACTAGAATGGGACGCGACTTGTCAGGCGCCTGACGAGTCGCCCCAGTGTGAACCAGGTCTTAGATTACTATTGGTGAAAAATCCTGATTTCTTTAGTTCAATGTTTATACATCGGCCCCATAGTTAGCTGTATGTGTCTGTACTTTTGACCCCATTAGTGGCTGTATATGTAATGTCAACTGAAGGGAAAAAAGTTAAGGCCTAACCGATGCCTCATTAAATCAGTTAAATAAATTCTAGGAGCAGCAACAACATGTGTGGAAAAGCCTGTCCCCTGCCAGCAAGGGACAGGGTGGGACCTTTGCTCTGTGAGGGGGTGGGTGACCCCCTGGTTGGGTTCACTACACAAAAATTAGGCACAGGAAACTACAGTGAAGGTGAAAAAACAAGGGTGCAGTTTATTTACACCATTTACAATGGTCCAAAACCAGCAAAACAAAAAAAACACATAGATACAAAATAAATCCTTGCCAACTTGGCCACTTATGACACACAGGTTTCCCTGGCTATCAGCTAGGTGCAGCCTTGTACTGTCCCCAGCACATATCTCCCTGTTAAAGAGGCTTGCCACACAGACGTTGTCTCACCGCACAGATAGTTATCACACTCCCCAGTCTAAACAGGCACATAACAGGTTCCAGGATGGAGCAACTCCCTTTGCTGGGAGTTTTTGTAGAGGCCTTCATGAGCCAACTGGGCTCATTACCTCTACCCCTGCAGGACTATGAGCACTTTGCCCCAGTGGCAAAAATCAGCATAGAGCCTGAATCTGGCACACACATATTTGCCATCCTGGATGCAACTAGGCGATTTTACCTGCCTGATGTTACAGAGGAATCAGTGGTCTCACTGCAACAGTCCAATATGCCCCCTGCTGAATCATGTAATTTAATAGCTCTGCAATCAACAATGATTGTGTTCCCTGCTGATCTGGCTCTTAAGCCTCGTACATACGACCGTTTTTTGCGTCAGGAAAACTGCCAGGAGAGCATTTGGCCAGGAATCCCGGCCGTGTGTATGCTTTCTAGCAGTTTTTCCATTAGAAAAACAGCCGGGAATACCAACAGGAAGATCGAGAACCTGGCTCTTTATTTTCTCGTCGGGATTCCCGGTAGAGTGTTTCCTGCCGAGAAAACCGGTCGGCTGTATGCTTACGTGTTCCAGGTAAACCCGCGCATGCTCGATAAGAGTTTGACGCATGTGCGGGAGCATACAAGTTTAGTGTGGGGTGTAGCAAGATGGCGGCAACGGCATCGAATGTGACGAGCGCCGGCTCATTGTAGTCGATGACATCACCACGTTCTTGACATTCAAAAGACAAGTGGTTCTTTTGAATGGCTGTCTGTACGTATGGCTTGGCATACCACGCTTGCCAGGAATCCCGTCAGGAAAACCGACGTTTGCACACCTTTTGTTTTGATGCACCTGGAAAATATCTAGCCTATTTTAACTGAATGTTCAATTAGACTACCATGAAAACCACATATACTGGCTACAATATTTTGTCTGCTCTTTTCCTATATGTATATTTGTAGCACATAATATATCCTAATTCCAAAGAGTATACAAAGTGAAATTTCCCCTGGCAGCACTTAATCCAAGTGTAATTTAATCTTCAGCATTATGAGCCTATTTGTGAACATTGAGACATGGCTGAGAAACTTGCAATATGACTAATTTGTTGAGCACATATGTTGCTCTTTATTTAGGCATAGTGATAAATGTAAAATGATGAGGTAACTTTTATTTTCTGCAACAGGGAAACACACAAGAAGGTTTACCCAATACATCAGTACAAATTGCAATATGAGTAAAAGGCATTACCCACAGCAACCAGATTTTAGTTGATCACATTCAGATCAGTTACAATGTTTTATCTAAACAGTTGCTTTATATATATGAAATAAAGCCGAACTACAGGCAGGTACAGTAAAAGAACACTATTTAAAGTGGTTTTACTTACAGCTAGTATAAGCACTTAAATAGGTCTTTAAACTAGACTCCTGTCACTGTCTCCACAACAGGACGCAAACTTGCAGAGGAACGGACAGCACTATGAACTAATCAGGCTCTGCGATATGCACATGTGCCAACACTGGAATGTGATGATAGGTGGAGAGAGCAGAGTTGCCAACTTAACCTCCCTGGCAGCATTCCTGAGTCTGGTTCGGGGTGAATTTTTCATACCAAAAGCGGTAACCCCGAGTCAGACTCGGGATTGCATTGCAGAATGCAGGAAAAGTTATTTACCTCGTCCCCTGGATCCTGCGATGTCTCCCCGCTGTGTGTGCGAGCTGTCTCCTCGCTTGATTCACACTGCCGAGTGCCGAGATCTGTTCCCGAGCGCTGCGACGCACGGGGGCGGAGTTCGGCGCCAAATTCAAAAACACAGTATAGATACAGTATACTGTAATCTTACAGATTACAGTACTATATCAAATAATTACACATCCCTTTTGTCCCTAGTGGTTTGTCCAGTGTACTGCATGTAGTTTTATATAATAAAGGCTGTTTTTTTCTGCCTGGAAACCGGAGATTATCCATAGCAACCAAAAAGTGTCCCTTTATGTCAAAAGTGGCTTTAGACCAGCTAGAAAACAGTGATAATAAATTAGAATCACTTTCAGAATTGAGCGATAGCGATCTGTGGGGAAATCAAACACTGAAAGTAAAGACAGCGACAATTTTGCAACTGAGCAAATTTCAGTGATTTGGATTTGAATACATTATTGGATAATTTTTATTATTATATTATTATTTGTTATAATTATTTATAGTTATTTATTACATTATAATTTATTATTTTGTGTTTCAAACTTTATCATACCCGGCATGTCTACTAGACTTGTAGGGACAGATTTAAGTGAGTTATTCCTAAGAATTACAGGCCTAAAATATAAAAATGCCAAATCTCCATGCAAAATAATGGTACCGCTTTCTGCATCAAAAATCTGACATAATTATACCGCCATACATGGTCACATTTTTAAAAAAAAATCTTTTGAAAATTAGAAAAGACAAGCCTTTAAATTCACCTCCTGTTTCTACATAAAATAATTTTCGTGGCTGGGAATCTTCTTTTCTTTCTGTGAATTTTCTTTTCTTGCACATGCACATTTCTTGCATGATTCTCCCATCATTGATTAGAAAATCGTTCGTTATTCAAAAAATTTCCAACGTGTCCATTTATTTAAACTCGGTGGCCGCACAAAAATCGACTGTTGCTGCGCAGCCCACTAATGGTGCGAAATATGAATGAAAATTCTTAGATAAGAGTTTCGAAAGAAAATTCTTTATAAATTTGACCCATGTATGCAGTGTTTTGCTGCTTGTTTATTGTCAAATCAGAAGGATTCAGGTAGCCTGGTGACACCACTGTATTCTTTCACTCTGAAAAAGTAGTGTCAGTGTCTTTGCTCTACAGTCTGGCATAAGGGGTATGGATTGGAAAATGTATCCTTTGGCAGATATATGTATTCCAATGATGTATTTGGCGATTTGCCTAGTAAATAGCTTAAGGGCAGGCATGTCCAAAGTCCGGCCCGTGGGCCAATTGTGGTGATTTAATACGGCCCCCTTGGGGTTTTGGATATATACCGTATTTATCAGCGCTGCCTCAGAGGGGACAGGAAGAGTTTGGGACAAGCGCCGTCAGATTACATGAAGAGAATCTCCCGTTTACTCAGCGGCGTCTGTAACAGAAAGTGCCGTCTCCTGGGATGCCATTGGACGACTTTTCTGCCTATCATAGGAGGCAGGACTTTGTATTAACCACTTCATTACCGGGCCTATTTTGGCACTGTTCTCCTTTATGTAAAAATCACAATTTTTTTGCTAGAAAATTAATCAGAACCCCCAAACATTATATATTTTTTTTTAGCAGACACCCTAGGGAATAAAATGGCGGTCATTGCAACTTTTTTTCTCGCACGGTATTTGCGCAATAATTTTTCAAACGCCTTTTTTTAGGGAAAAAAACAGTTTCATGAATTAAAAAATAACAAAACAGTAAAGTTAGCCCAATTTTTTTGTATAATGTGAAAGACGATGTTACGGCGAGTAAATAGATACCTAACATGTCACGCTTTAAAATTGCGCACACTCATGGAATGGCGCCAAACTTCGGTACTTAAAAATCTCCATAGGCGACGCTTTAAATTTTTTTACAGGTTACTATTTTTGAGTTACAGAGTAGCTCTAGTGATAGAATTGTTGCACACGCTCTAACGCACGCGATGATACCTCACATGTGGGGTTTGAACGGTGTTTACATATGTGGGCGGCACTTGCATGCGCGTTTGCTTCTGCACGCGAGCGACCGGGACAGGGGCGTTTTAAATTTTTTTTTTTATTATTTTATTTTATTTTTTTACTTCATTTTTTTATTTTTACACTTTTTTTGACATTTTTTTTTTTTTGATCACTTTTATTCCTATTACAAGGAATGTACACATCCCTTGTAATAGGAATCACTGTGACAGGTCCTCTTTATGGAGAGATGTGGGGTCAATAAGACCCCACATCTCTCCTACAGGCTTACAAGCATGAAATCGGTGAAAAACATTTCACCGATTACATGCCGACAGCCGCGATTGCGGCTTTGTTTACTTCCGGGTACCGGGCGTGACGTCATAACCTCGCGCCCGGCCCTCCGACGGTCATAGAGATGACTGTGACCGTCTGGTCACCAGTCATCTCTATGGTTCAGCAACGCGCGCCGGCGGATTCGCTCTCCGGGCCCCCGATGGCACGGGAGAGCCCGGAGAAGCACCGGATGGCGGCGGGAGGGGGGGGACGTCCCCTCCCGCTGCCTAGAAGAACGATCGAGCGGCGGAACCGCCGCTTTGATCGTTCTTCTGGTGCACAGAATCGCCGGCTGAAGACAGAGATATCTGAATGATGCCTGCAGCTGCAGGCATCATTCAGATATCACCACTCAAAGTCCAGGACGTCCTACGGATCTGAAGTGGTTAAAGAAGCCACAGAGTAAACAAGAGATTCTCCTGATTGTAATCTATCGGCACTTGTCCCGCCCCCTCCCTGTCCCCGAGGCTGTAGATGGGCATCGATTAGGCTGCACTGATGGCAATAGTAAGGCTGCATTCATGGCACATGTGAGGCTGCATTCATGGCAATGGTGAGGCTGCATTCATGGCAATGGTGAGGCTGGACTCATGGCAATGGTAAGCCTGTGCGTGTTATACGCAGATAAATATGGTATATCCAAATAACATGTCCAAGCTCATCCTTAGTCCTGAGCAGCGCTCTAGGATTCGTTGGGGCCACAAAAGAGATATATATACGGTACATCCAAATAATACGCCCAAGCTCATCTCTTCACCACCTACAGCCACAAAGGCAAGAGAATTCTTGTTGGGTCGTGTATTAGTTGCTCGGACGAACACACTTAGAACTCATTTTAATGGTTCAAAGAAGGCAAAATAGTCGGCCCTCACGCATGTTCATTTCATCAAATCTGGCCCTCTTTGAAAAAAGTTTGGACACCCCTGCTTTAGGGTGTCAATATTACAGTGGCGCACAACCTGGACACATAAGCAACCAAAATCTTCAGAAATACATTTTCCATGACTCCTTGCATGCTGTGTTCACCTTACACATGCAAAGGAGGGGCCTGCTAGAGCTCCTTTGCAGTGTCCTGCCAATGAATGCACAGTACAGGCTGCTGCCCATACTGTGCTGTAATGATGTGACCAATGCATGCGCTTTGTATACTAATTGGTCCTCAAACAAAACCTGTAGTGAGAGAAATATAGAGGCTACCTGTCACAACTTCTTTCTCAGCAAGCTACCAGGCTACCTGCAGCTTCAAACCATTCTGAATTACTGACCTGGAACAAGCATGCAGCATGTAAAGTCAGAGAGATACCAAAACACCCAAACTGCATATTTGTTCTTAGTAGAATCAAGAATCAAGTGAATCAAAAATGATTGAAGGAATTCAATTAGCATAACCAGCCAGGCAACTTTCATTTTAATAAATTGAGGTCATCACTGATAGCTTACATTTTTCTCTCCATACAGAAAGTCTGTACATAGTTTTCTGCTCAGAAAAAAAATGATTTGTCATTAAAATACATGAATAATTCTTTAAATTTAAAGTCCAAAGTCTTTTGATTATTGTCAGATGATATTTTAAAGACATTTTATTATTAGTAGTAATTTTTTTTTTTTTTTTTTCTTTTTTTTTGTTTACAAATCGTTTTATTTGAAATAGAAAACACTCGGTAAATACCGAAGACATAGGTGTACACATACAGCAAAGTGGTTTAAGCAGCATTGACAAAGTATGCATGATAAAAAAAAACAATACATCCAGTCTGAAAACCAAAAGGAATATCATATAAACCCCTACCCAGGGCCCTGGGAGGAATCAGAACTCAAATACTCTGGAAGTATTCCAAGCTAAACCCGTACAACATATGTGGCCTACGCCAAGGTGGAAAGAAAATATTATATAAGAGGAAAGAAAAATGCACATTTGGAAATAATAAAGTGAAATAAAATAAATACCAGAAATGAGCAAGGCACACAAAAAAAAAAAAAGAAAAACAAATCATAATAAACTAAATTCAGGGTCAGTTATACCTGTAATCTATATAGAAACCATGGGTTCCATTTGGCGTCATACATTGGGATCGTATCATGTAAAGTATGAAAAATTTTCTCTGAGAGCATCATCTGGTCTATTCGAGTGACTATAGGAGCGAAGGGGACCACTTGCTTTTTCCAGTGAAGAGCAATAGCCCAATGAACCGCGATACAAACGGAGTGTATCAACCTAACCATATGTTTGGGAGTATCACTAACGTCTTGGAACAGTAAGCAGTGTTTAAAGGTCAGGGTGACCTGATCCCCTGCCAGCACGTCAATCATTTCCCGCACTGCCGTCCAGGTGGGTAACAATTTCTCACACTCCCAAAATAGGTGGATAAAGGAACCCTGTTGTGGGCAGCCCCTAAAGCAAGTCGAAGAAGCCTGCGGAAACATTTTGCCAAGTCGAAGGGGGGTGTAATACCATCTCATCAAGAGTTTAACTGCCGTTTCTCTAACTGTCAGAGACTTAGTGCATTTGCGCATGTTTTGCCATCCTCTGTCCCAGTCCAGGGTATCCTCTTCTAAATTCAACTCACGCTGCCAATCCCTTCTATATTTCACTAAAGTAGATTCTGTCACTGACTCTAAGAATCTATAAACCAAGGAGATGAGGCCTCTCTGTCTAGGGGCTGAGGAACAGATATCTTCATAAAGGGAGGATGGGCCGGAACTTTGGAGGGGGTAATGTTGTTGGAAAAAATGTCTGATTTGCAGGAAATGATAAAACTCCCTAGTGGGTAAAGGGTAGAGCAATTGTAGATGCGAGAACGTGACAAACTGTGAGTTCACCAGGAATTTATCTAGTTGGGTCAGACCACAGTCCCTCCAAATGACAAATGAGTCCGGAGAATTGAAGGCAGAGGGGAATCTAGGATCTCCGAGGAATGAAGCACCCAGTGGGGCCGCTGAGACCAGTCTAAGTTTATCTTTATAACCTAACCATAGTCTCAAACTGTCAGCTACAATGGTGTTCTTTAAGTGTAATCCTGGCCATGATTTACACGAGGACCATAATAGGGAGGGGAGAAAAAATGGGGAGATGGACTCCCTCTCAAACCTGACCCAGGGGACTCTTGAATTTGCTATATTCCACTGAGCCTGTTGGGTAAACCTGCTGGACAGATAATAGAGCCAAATCTGAGGTACCCCTAAACCCCCCTGGGCTGCTGGACGGTATAGTACATCTCTGGAAAACCTCGGGGGCCTGTTTTGCCATATAAATTTGTTGAAGTGTGACTGGAGATCTAGCAACAGGGATTTAGAAAGTCTGACAGGAAGGGAACGGAACAGGTAAAGGAGTTTGGGCAAGATTGTCATCTTAATAGCTGTGATCCTGCCGAGGAAGGAAATGTGTAACGGGGCCCAGAGCCTCAGAAGCCCCTTCAGCTTAGAAAACATTTTGGGGTAGTTGGCTTGATAGAGTTTGCAGTGGTCACCGGTCAGGTCAATGCCCAAATAAGAAAGGGAGTCCACCCTCCAAGAGAACGAAAAACTCTGCTTTAGGTGATCTATCTCCGCAGGGGAGAAACCCACCGGCAGAGCCACTGATTTTGAAACATTGACCGTGAGACCGGAGACCCGCGCAAAGGCAGTCAAAGTGGACAACAGCGGGGGCAAGGTGAGCAAGGGGTCAGTGACAAACATTAGAACATCATCCGCATACATACAGAACTTGTATGTGGAAAAACTTTTGGTATATCCTCGTATATCAGGGTTATTTAAAATGGCAATGGCCAGGGGTTCAAGGGCTAATGCAAAGATAAGAGGGGAAAGGGGACAACCCTGGCGCGTGCCTCTTCCTAAACTAAAAAAGTCTGAGCTGCAACCAGGGATTCGGATTCGTGTTCTTGGGTTCTGGTACAATGCCTGAAACGCATGAAAAAATTCCCCCTGGAAGCCCATACGGGGCAAAAGCGTGGATAGATAGTTCCAGGAGACACTATCAAAGGCCTTATGTATATCCAGGCCCAATAAGAAAAGTTTACGGGAAAATAAGTTGGCATCCTGTATAATGTTCGTGGCTAAGCGGATATTATCTGTGATAAGCCTATGGGGGATAAAGCCTGACTGATAGGGGGAGATAAGAGAGGGGATAACTCCTGCTAATCTATCGGCCATGATCCTAGAGAAGATTTTAAGGTCATTATTAATTACCGATATGGGCCTATAATTCTGGGGGAGAGCATGATTCTTATTGGGTTTAGGGATCAAGGACATGTTGGCGAGCAACATTTCTTCAGGGAAGCTACCACCCTGCAAAATTAAATTAAACAGTTGGGCCAATCTAGTGGATAGTGGTTCAGAGAATTTTTTATAATAAATTGACGAAAACCCGTCGGGCCCCGGGGCTGAACCCGATTTCAATGATTTGATCACTCTCAGGACTTCAACCGGGGTGACTGGTGCATTCAATTTATCTTGTTGTAAGGAGGAAAGGGAGGGAAGGGGAAGGGCCTGGAACCAGGGATCATTCTGCACTGAGGGTTCCGAGGGTCTGGCTGCCAACAAAGTGGAATAGAACCGCGTGAAGTGCCGAAGCACCTCTTGCGGGTGGGAGGAGGTACGGCCTGGGCCCACATCTAATCTGTAAACATGTGGAGGGCGCGTTTGCTGATTCAATTGCCTAGCAAACATGGAAGAGGCCGTGTTGCTATGAAGCAGAAACCGCGCCCTCGACCATCTCAGAGACTTTTCAACCCTGTCCGAGAGCAGAGTATCTAATTCCAGACGTTTCTGGTCTATCGCCTGCCTAGTGGAGTCCAAATGCAGAGAATCTGCTTTTTTATAAAGAAGGTCCAACTCCGACGAAAGCGACAGAATCTTATGTCTGTTCTGTTTGCTACGCGCCGCGGAAATTCCAATTAGTTTTCCACGGATCACCGCCTTATGGGCGGCCCAGACCGTAGCAAACGGGGTTTCAGGGATGGCGTTATATGTGAAATATTCCAGTATGGCTTTCTCCACCTCTGGCTGAACTGCAGCATCAGACAGAAGTGCTTCATTAAGGCGCCAAGAATAAGGGGAAGCGGGGAGACCAATTACATTCATGGTGAAAGAAACTGCATGGTGGTCCGACCAAACGCAATTGTGTATCGAGGAGGATGAGGAGTTAGCCAATAGAACTGGAGATGCGTAAATATAATCCAGCCTAGCTGAGCTATTGTGAGGGTGGGAGTAGAAGGTAAACTCTCTAACGCCCACGTTGTGTGCCCTCCAGGTATCCACCAATTGGTGGTCCAGAAGACTTCTTGTCAGTGTCTTAGGAAAAGCTCTGGCATTGGCAGCGGTGGTACATCTGTCTAAGTTAGCATTGGCCACCATATTAAAATCCCCCCCAACTATCATATGCGAGGACTGGTACTTGGACAAGGTGGCAAAAAAGGAGCAAAAAAATGAGACAGGAGCATCACTAGGGGCATAAACACTGGCAATAGTCAGTTCTTTGTTATTCACCAGACCCTTGATTATAACATACCTGCTCTCAGAATCTTTTACAGTTTGCTTAACCTCCATAGGAAAGGACGAGTGCAAGAGAATGGCAGCGCCCCTAGACTTAGAGGAGTGGAGAGAATAGTAAGCTTGAGGGAATTGTCTGTGAAAAAATTTGGGATGGGAAGAATGAGCGAAATGGGTCTCCTGTAGAAGGATGACCTTGGCACCCAAAGATTTATACATGCCGAAGGCTTTACGCCGCTTAATCGGGGAGTTAAACCCCTTCACATTATGTGAGATACATGTGACAGGCATAAGGGGAGAAAAAGGGAATTATAATTTGCAAGTGTAAATTAGAGCGAAATGGCCTTTGTGGGAATGACCTAAAAGTATTACCTTCCAGGGGCGCCACCATAATCATAGATTAGTAGTAATTTTAAAATGTCTTAGTTTTTTTTTTTAAATTAAATTAGGTAAATCAGTTTAAAAATGACATTGCCATTAATACAAGATCTGATATAGTCAACATAAAAAAGTTGAACTGTATACATTTCATCTTAACCACACAACCATTGGTTACACACTTGTGCAAAAAACATATTTGACCATAAAACAAAGTAAGCCAAGTCTGAAGGCCGTGCATGATTTCACAGTATGCAGTACTGGAACATTCTAAAGTGATATCTGTCTGGGTGGAGGGTCTAATTATGTGCCTGTATTAATTGTACATGGTAGAAGTTATTCAGTAAAGAGAAATTAGCACATTGCATATCGGTAACAACATTTTTTCTCATGATATATCATAGCACATTTTTTTTTGCATGATTTTTTCAGCACAACAGTATTAGCATTATTGCCCTAGTATAGTGTTAGTATAGGTTAGGATAGGTCAGAAATAGCATTGTGGTTAAGGCTGTGGTTTATGCTTGGGTTTAGGGTTGCGTGTGCAGTTTAGAAGTTTCACCAATTAACTTGGTAGATGTAAACATTACCACATACAGACAGAACTTTGGTATTATATATATTGTTCTCCTCCCCTGCGTTGCCTCCTGGGAAATGGAGGCACGCTGCCTACTGGGATACACAGGACGGTATATATATAGTGGCATTGACCTCACCCTATTGGGATACCTGTTATGGTCATTTACATACCTTTTATGATTTATAATAAAAGGTTATGTTTTAGATAAATGGCCTTTTGGTGTGTATGGAAGCAAACCCCCCATCTAGTTCTATTTCATTTCTCATTACAGCACTAAATAAATCAGATTATGGCCATGGCAAAGAGTATAGCAGGATGGTAGAACTTACCCAGGACGCCATATTCCGACAGGGAGCTGTTACACACAGTGTAGGGAGCTTGGTCTGCCCAGAGGTGATTCATTGGGACACAAGTCCGGCGATCTACATCCTGATCATGTAAAACGTGATGGCGATGGCTTAAAAAATAAAGCATAGTCAATGCAGGAACCAAAATTCCCTTATTGCAACAATACATAAAAATATATAAATATGTTGGTCATTATTGTCAAGGCCATTACAGGAGAGCCTCTGTACCTTTTGAATTATATATCAACTTTCTTACAATATAAAAAATGCAGCAGGCCTTTGACAGATGCAGCAAGAATGAGACTTCAAGACAGGAGGGCAGTTCTAAACCCAGGACCCTGCTTCACTATATGTGGTCTGTTACAGTACATAGAACATGAAAATGCAATTGTTTTATTAAATATAAACTGCTAAATACCTTTTCTTATCAGCAGTTAGAGCAGTCTTGTGACTTCTATCAGTGTCTGGCTGAGCAATGGTTAAAGCTTGTAGGAGGAATTTTCATTCTCCTCCGATTGCATGATCACTGTCTGGACAGTGCTAATTGGCCCTGTGCTGATCACATGCTCCCGCCCCCCCCCCCCAAAAAAAACACTCAATAAACACAAAACTGAGCATGTGCAGAGTGCCTCCAAGGCTCTGTGCTATAAGCAAATGGATTGGGGACAGAATCAGAGAAGACAGGATCAAACAGCCTTTTTACACAATGCATAGGATTAACCCCTTAGGTACCACAGTGAGTATAACAAGCATGCTTTACTGCATATACAGACTGATTTTACTGTTGTGGATTTAGTAACATATTACGATGCTAGTGAGATATACTAAAAAACTAAATTATAAGTTTAAGGTCAACTAACCATTTAAAGAAACGGCCCTAAAATTATTTACAAGATGGTATTACACCCCAATTAAACTCCATTCCATTTTTCCTTTATCTCCCCCTTCTTGCTTCAGAGATTGCAATTCCGTAGGCTCGTTCCCCCGACATATTCTGGCAATGTGACAAGATCAGAGGCATTTGGTCACAACTGGAGAATTTCGCCTCCAAAGTCTCTGGCAATACAATTACCTTAACTTTACATAATTGCATTCTTTTTTCCCCAATCACCGGTCTTTCCACTTGCCAAATGAGGTTGATTGACACAATATGTGTCGCCATACACTGGCTAATAGCTTCCTATTGGAAATCGCCATCAATTCCCCTAGCCCCACTCAAACCCAGAATCAACAATATAAACTTAATGTAAAAAATCTTGCATACCCTGCAAAACACTAATCACATATTTAACAACAAATGGTCTCTGTCATGGACCTTGGAGTAATGGAGTGGTTACTGAGCTATATTGAGACATTTCCATTATGTGATAAGCCTGTTTAAAGCCTTTGTGATTATCAGGTGTGGGTGTCTTCTGTCGGAGACAGCCCGTCTGAAGATGTATGTGTTTATGCTAAGAGGCTTGTGTATTGTTCTAAAGGTCAGAGGCCTGTCAGCTGTATTGAATTAGCATTCTATTGTCTAAAGAAATGTAACCTCTCAGAGGTAGTAATTAAGTAGACCGGGTTATTGTGTACATTGATTACCCCCTGGGGCTTCCAAATTCTGTATAAAAGTGTGCTGTGTACTTTAAAATAAAGAGTCCTGTTTGAACTTACATACAGCCTGCCTGGTGTTTGTTCTTAATGGGTCTGAACGGCACATAGCTGTAGTTCGGACCCCGGAACCTTGGATGACTGGACCATCAGACGCTGCAATCTGCAAGCTGACTCACTGGTAGCAGAGGAGTGTCGGGAGAGCAGGACCTGGGCGAGCAAGGATCTCGTCACAGTCTCCTTGGATTGAGCATTCCCCCCTGTTCTTTAACCCAGTCTAGACTCCCTTAGTTTGTCATACTTTATTTGATATGGTTTGATTTCAGCCTTTGACACGGTTTTTCCGTCCTTCAACTTGTCTGCTAATATGGATAATATTTGAAACCTCTAGGCCCCGTACACACGAGAGGATCTATCCGCTGGTATTTATCCACGGATCAGTTCCAGCAGGTAGATCCTGGTGTGTGTACGGCCCAGCGGATATTTTTCCGCGGATATTTTTCGGGCCGATGGATTTCCAGCGGATAAAAATTTCTTAGCATGCTAAGAAATCTATCCGCTGGAATCCTGTCCAGCGGATTGATCCGGTGGTCTGTACAGACTCACCGGATCAATCCGTCCGATCCCCTCCCTCGCATGCGTCGTAATGATCCGACGCATGCGTGGGAAGTCTTTACCTTCCAGCGTCGCGCACGTCGCCGCGTCATCATCGCGGCGACGGCGCGACGCGTCACTGCGGATGGATTCCGCACGGAGGACCGTTTCCAGCGGATAATCCTCTCGTGTGTACTAGGCCCTATGCGATATACTATTTTGTCTACTTGTTCTGATTTCTCATATGAGTTAACCCTCATTTTGTATCTGCATTGTTTATATGGATTTGTACCACCATCTACTGTATTTCTTTAATAAAAGTTTGTAAACAAAAAAAAAAAAAAAAAAAAAATTTTCAGACACACGGACAAAACTAGCAGTTATTTAAACTGTATATCATTTACTAACTAGTTTTCAGGGTTTGATGACATAATTAAAACAAAATTCTAGTAGCCATGCAGCAGGAAAGTGGCAAAGGAATGAGTAAAACTTGCTGATGGTTGGGCTATCAAAACATGCCTTCCCTTTACCTTAACCACTTGTCCACCGGGCCTATTCTGGCACTTCTCTCCTTCATGTAAAAATCACAATTTTTTTGCTAGAAAATTAATCAGAACCCCCAAACATATATTTTTTTAGAAGACACCCTAGGGAATAAAATGGCAGTCATTGCAACTTTTTTTCTCGCAAGGTATTTGCGCAATCATTTTTCAAACGCCTTTTTTGGGGGGAAAAAAACTGTTTCATGAATTAAAAAAATAACAAAACAGTAAAGTTAGCCCAATTTTTTTGTATAATGTGAAAGATGATGTTACGCCGAGTAAATAACATGTCACGCTTTAAAATTGCGCCAAACTTCGGTACTTAAAAATCTCCATTTTTTTACAGGTTAATATTTTCGAATTACAGAGGAGGTCTAGGGCTAGAATTGTTTTACACGCTCTAATGCATGCAGCGATACCTCACATGTGGGTTTGAACAGCGTTTACATATGTGGGCGGGACATACGTGTGTTCGCTTATAAGCGCGAGCTACCGGGGACACAGGCTTTTAGAAAAATAATACTTTTTTTTTATTACTTCATTTTTTTTATTTTTACACTTTTTTTACATTTTCTTTTTATCACTTTTATTCCTATTACAAGGAATGTAAACATCCCTTGTAATAGGAATCACTGTGACAGGTCCTCTTTATGGAGAGATGTGGGGTCAATAAGACCCTACATCTCTCCTCCAGGCTTGAAAGCATGAGATTGTGAAAAAAAAAATCACCGATCTCATGCTACTTACTTCCGCGTACCCGAGCATGACGTCACAGCGTCGCGCCTGGGCCTTCGATGGTCATAGAGATGACTGGTGACCATCTGGTCACCGGAAATCCCTATCGTCGTGAGTCGGCGCCGGCCAATTCCTTCTCCGGGCCCCCGATGGCATAGGGGAGCCCGGAGAAGCACCGGATGGCGGCAGGGGGGGGGGGCATCCCCTCCTGCTGCCTATAAGAACGATCAAGTGACGGAACTGCTATGATCGTTCTTATCGTGCACAGAATCGCCGGCAGAAGACGGTAATATCTGAATGATGCCTATAGCGGCTGGCATCATTCAGATATCACCGCACAAAGTCGAGGTCGTCATATGACGTCCTCGGTGGTTAAATGGACAGGTGACAGTATCTTTAGTGTATGCAAACTGTGTAATGTAGAATTTAAACATTGTGTTCTAGTGGATCTTTGGGCACCTTGATGGTGGAGTTCAATTGTTTCAAAACTTATAAAGACTAAGGCTGGGTTCACACTATTGCGAAATGGATGCGTTTTTTTCCCTGCATCTAATTTGCATGTCAGGAGATTGTGACAGGTCTCAAAGGAGCCGGTTCACACATCTCGGGATCGGCTACAGGGTGAATTGCACAGGAGTCCTGTGTATTTTCTGGTCCGTTTTGGACCGGCATTGGGCCTGCAATGCTGAACAGGGACGCACAGGACCCCTGCCGTGAGCAGCTATGCACAGCAGCGTGAACCCAGCCTAAAATATAGGATATGATGCTTGCGTACGCAACCAGCATTCTCTCTTGATACACTAGAAATGGCCACAAAATGATGACGACAATAAAATCCATTAGCTCCCACACAGCTTAGACTCCAGTTTTAATACAACAAAATCTCATGTGCAACAAACTTGTTGAGCATTTACTGAATAGTCAACATATGTATTGCACAGAATTCCTAAAAACAAAGAATTCAACAGAGAACTGCATATTTTCTTAAATCTGTCTGTAGGTACCAGGACCTGGGGTTCCCAGGAACAATTTCCTTGGCCAAAGGTAATTTAGTGCGCTTTCATACTTTGGTATTCGATAAATGTTTCCATGACCTTTACAATCCCCACCACACCGAAGGGTTTAATATGATATAGCAAACCCATTAAAAATAAAAATATGCATGACAACAAATCAAGAGTATGAATAGCATAAAGTAATGAGGTTATTAAACGCAAGGCTTGAATATATACAAAATTCTACTAAAGTGTTTGTTATTTTACTAAAAAAAATTGAGCATTTACAAACATATTATACTTGCCTGCCCTGTGCAATGGTTTTACACAGAGCAGCCCTGATCCTCCTCTTCTTGGGTCCCACGCCAGTGCTCCTTACTTCCCCCAAACCCTCCCCACCAAATGCCCCCAAAGCAACCCAGTACTTGTGCATGCTCACTCCCAAGCCCAGGCTGCGTGTCTATTAACACTCTAAAGGTCCCATGTACACGGTACGCTGCTAAAAGTACATTCAAAGGCAGTTGGATGTACACAGTCTCATTTATTGCCGTTTTTAGGCAGTTGCGTTTAACAGCGTTTCTTTAAAAAAAAAATGGGTTCAGATGCAGAAGATTTCCACGTTTGACGCTAAACGCAGCAACCCGCATTTAGCAGCGTTTCGTTTATAGGCGTTTTTCGTTTTTGGGAATTTCAAGAAAATATTTAAAATTGAAACGCTTCAAAATGCAAACGCGGCTAAACGCAGCATGTAAACGCGGCAAAATGGCCTTTTTAAATGTGGGTTACTATCTGTCAAGTTTAATCATGTAAGTTGTAAAAGCCCCTTATGCACATGGAGCCCAAGAGCGGCTCAGCCCTGCCCCCTGCACTCACTGGCTGTGATTAACAGCAATGGCTCCTGCTGCTGTGTCTGAGCCAGTAAGAATGGAGAGTGCTGAGAGAGCTTCTGCTTTCGGGTACATTGCTGGTTCGAGATCAGGCTAGGGTAAATAAAAAGGCCTGGGGATGTATGCAGGTTTTTACCTTAGCGCAGTAAAAAACTTTCTGCCTTTAGAAGCACTTTAGTATAACATACATCAGCAGATAAGAATTTCTAAGTGAGGAGATAAGGGGATTTTTTTAATACAGCTTACCTGTAAAATCCTTTTCTTGGAGTACATCACGGGACACAGAGCGGCATATTCATTACTATGTGGGTTATATGGAGTACCTTCAGGTGATGGACACTGGCAATCTTAAACAGGAAGTCCCCTCCCTGTATAACCCCCTCCCATAGGAGGAGTCCCTCAGTTTTGTAGCAAGCAGTATGCCTCCCAAAATGTTTCCCATAAGAGGGGTGGGAGCTCTGTGTCCCGTGATGTACTCCAAGAAAAGGATTTTACAGGTAAGCTGTATTAAAAAATCCCCTTTTCTTTCTCGTACATCACGGGACACAGAGCGGCATATTCATTACTATGTGGGATGTCCCAAAGCAATGCTTACAATGAGGGGAGGGAGACATCTCAACCAGGAGATCTAATTCAGAAAGTATTCTTTAAATCATAATAAATCCAAATTAAATCCAACAAAAAATTAATTAATCTGATTAATTCAATTCATTCATTAATTAACCAAGGGTGCCCCGGATCTCGAGGATCTTAAATCGCAGCCTGCAGCACTGTTTGTCCGAAGGCTGCACCGGCCCTTCTTCTTACGTTCAATTAGTAAAATCTTTGTGAACGCGTGGACCGATGATCAGGTTGCTGCCTTGCAAACCTGAGCCATAGAGATCTGGTGGTGTGCTGCCCAGGAGGCGCTCATGGCCCTAGTAGAATGGGCCTTAACTGAAAAAGGAGGGGGCAACCCCTTCAAGCCGTAGGCCTGACTAATTAACTGCTTAATCCATCTAGTGATGGTAGCTCTTGCCGTAGCCTGACCCTTTAGGGTCCTTCCGGCAGGATGAACAATGTATCCGTCTTATGAGTCCTTCTGTAGTTTTCAGGTAGACCTTCATGGCCCTGACAATATCCAAGGTGTGCAGCAAGCCTTCCCTTCTAGAAGTGTGCTTCTGGAAAAAAGGATGGGAGAATCAAATCCTGATTCCAGAGAAAACTGGACACCACCCTAGACAGAAAAGACGGATGCGGCCGAAGAACCACCCTGTCTTTATGCAAATTGAGGCATGGTTCTTACAAGACAAGGCTGCCAGCTCTGATATTGTTCTAGCGGAAGCCATAGCAACCAAAAAATTACCAACTTCCCAGTCAGTAATACCAACGGAACCTCTGCCAGAGGCTCAAAAGGGCTGCTTTTGCAGAGCTGACAACACAAGATTCAAATCCCACGGACAAACCGGAGATTAGATGGGGGGATTAATGCATAAGACCCCCTGTAAAAGGCTTTAACCAAAGAGTGCGTGGCCAACGACCAACAAAACCATACTGATAAGGCAGAAATCTGTCCTTTAATAGCATTTCAAGGTCAAACCCTCATCTACTCTTATCTGGAGAAAAAACGCAATACCCTGTCAATGGTGTATTTGCGTGGAAGCCATCTCTGGGAGTCATACCAGCTTCCGTAGGCCCTCCCGACCCTGTAATAAATTACTCTGGAGACTGGTTTACTAGCCTTAATCAGAGTAGAAATAACCTGGCTAGACAGGCCCCTACCCCTGAGGATCAGGGATTCAGCCGCCAAGCCGTCAAATTTAGATGCCGTAAGGCAGGGTGGAGTATCGGACCTTGAGAGAGTAGGTCTGGGCGAAGTGGGAGGGTCCAAGGTTCCCCTACTGACATTCTCACGATCAGTGAGTACCACGACCTCCAGGGCCATGCTGGGGCTATCAGAATGACAGGTCTGTTCTCCACCCTGATCCTGCGCAGCAGGCGGGGCAGCATCTGTAACGGGGGGAAGGCGTACAGCAGACTAAACGGATGCCAAGGACAAACCAACGCATCGGTTCCACAGGCCAGAGGGTCCCCAGATCGGGACACGAACTTGTTCAGCTTCCTGTTGAACCTTGATGCCATGATGTCCACATCCGGAAATCCCCATTTCTGGCAGATTTCCTGAAAGACTTGGGGATGGAGAGACCACTCCCCTGAAATCAGCTGCTGGCGACTCAAGAAGTCTGCCTGTAAATTGTCCACCCCTGGGATAAAAACCGCCGAGATGCATGGTACATGCGCTTCTGCCCATAGCAAAATTAAGCTCACTTCCCTTTGGGCGGCTCGACTCTTCGTGCCCCCTTGGTGGTTTATATATGCCACCGCTGTGGCATTGTCGGACTGCACTCTCACTGGAGACCCTTGCAGCTTGGATGTCCAGGCTTTTAAAGCTAGGCGTGCCGCCCTGATCTCCAAGACATTGATTGGCAGCCGTCTTTCCAACTCTGCCCAAATCCCCTGCTGGATCTGCCCATCCAAGACCGCTCCCCAGCCCTTCAGGCTGGCATCTGTGGTTATCAACTTCCAGATGATGGGACTGAACGATTTTCCCTTTAGGAGGTTCAGAGGCTTTAACCACCAGCAGAGACTTTGCCGGACCCTTGATGGAAGGGTCAACGGAAGATCCAGGGTTTGTGGATCTTTGTTCCAGGCTGACAGGATGGTTGTCTGCAGGATTCGAGTGTGTGCCTGAGCATATGGCACCGCCTCGAAGGTGGCCACCATCTTTCCTAGTAATCTCATGCACAAACGGATAGTGGGCTGCCTTTTGCTTAGCACTAACTGGATCAATTGTTTGATCCCCCTGAATTTCTCTAAGGGGAGAAACACCCTTTGCTGCTTTGTGTCTAGCAGCATGCCGAGGTATTCCAATCGTCTTGTAGGCTGCAAAGCCGATTTTTCTTGGTTTAGAACCCAACCAAATACCTTGAGGTACTGAACCGCCAGGGTTACTGCTCGACTCAGGTCTGAAGCAGAGTGATCTATGACCAGGAGGTCGTCCAAATAGGCCAGGATCAAGACTCCCTGGGTCCTTAGACTGGCCAAGATGGGGGCCAGGACTTTCGTAAACACACGGGGGGCCGTAGCCAACCCGAAAGGGAGAGCCACAAATTGATAGTGGCACCCCGCGATAGCAAAGCGTAGGAACTTTTGATGCCCTTGGAAAACTGGAACATGAAGATATGCATCCTTTATGTCTATCGAGGCCAAAAAATCGTTCTGCTGCAAAGCTGCGGCGGCAGAGCGTATGGATTCCATCCGAAAGGACTGAATCCTCAGGTAAGAGTTTAAAGTCTTTAGATCCAGGATGGGCCTTACATCGCCATTGGGTTTCGGAACGATAAACAGATTGGAGTAAAAGCCTAGCTTGTGCTCCTGAACTGGTACCTCTATGATTACCCTTTGATCTAGAAGACGATCCAAGGCTGATAGCAAGGCAGCCCTCTTTGCCGGATCGCTTGGAATCCTTGATTCCTGAAAATGTGGAGGGGGGAACTCCCGAAATTCTATCTTGTAGCCAGTCGCCACTAAGGAAATAACCTATTTGTCGGGGATCTTGGCTTCCCAAACTTTTGCAAAGAATCGAAGCCTTCCCCCCACCTGATTGAGTGGGGGCGCCCCTTCATAAGGCTGACTTGGGAGCCGGTTTAGCTGGTTTGCGGAACCATGGTCTTTTACCACCAGCGGCCTGTCCCTGCGACTTATTAGCAAAGTTTGATCGTGCGGGAGGCCGTCGATACTGCCTGGGGCCAGAGGGCCCTGGGGATTGCTGCCGCTTGAACGTAGGGCCTCGAAATCTCTTTTTGACTGGTAAAAGAGTACTCTTGCCACTTGATATTGTCTGTATGTATTTATCAAGATCTTCCCCAAAAAGCCTACCTCCGTGAAAGGGAAAGCCCGCTAAAAGCTTTTTACACGGAGTCTCGGCCGACCAATTCTTTAGCCACAAGAGCCGCCGCATATGTACCAGAAACAGCGACAGACGGGAAGCTTGTTGGATGGAGTCCTTTATGGCATCCACCGCAAAACACAGAGCTCTAGGGAGGTCGGCCAGATCCTGCGCTTGCTGAGCCGGGAGCTCCCTTAACATCTGTTTTGTCTGGTCTTTTAACGCCTGACAAACCCCTATAGCAGCAACTGCCGGTTGCACGACTGCTCCTGCTGTAGAAAAAGATGCTTTCAAAAGGGTCTCTAACCGCTTATCAACCGGATCCTTGAACATTTGTATGTTCTCTACCGGACAGGTTAAAGACTTATTTACGGAGGAGACCGCTGCATCCACAGCAGGAAGCACCCATTTCTTAGAAAAACTCTCCTCCATGGGGTACAGAACAGAAAACCTCTTTGGAGGCACAAAAATTCTATCGGGCCGAACCCAATCTTGAAAAATCAAGTTCTCCAACAAGGGGTGAAGCGGAAAGACTGCGTTACTAAATGGTGCTTTCAAGGAGCCCAAGGACGATACAGCAGGAAACTGAGGCTCTGGTAAAGGCAGTTTAAAAGCTGAACGGACCATATCCGTTAGAGACTGAACCCACAGACCTTCTGCTTGGGAGACCGAAAAAGGTTCCTCAATATCTGAACCTTCTAGGTTCTGCTCTGTTAGGTCTTCCTGGGATTCAAACTCCTCAGGGGAGAGAACCTCAACTTCTGAGGACACCAATTTAGGCGACGGAGACCTAGCCCTCTTTTTTCCTGTAAGAGAATTATTAAGAAGCATTGTCAATCTCTGTTCTAACCCGTCCAGGGAGACAGCTAGCATCTCGGGTGTAACAAACACCGGAGCAGGTAGAATGGGGCCAGCCGCAGCACCCACCACACCTGATGTCTCCTCAAAGGTGGCGTCTGTTAATTTCTCAGGGGAGGACAAACCCGGCATGGCCTGACTAAGATCCTCAGAACTAGAGGGGGAACCCTTCTGTTTTTTTGCATTTTTTGCACTCTTAGTCCCCGAACCTTTAGGGCCCATGATACAACACTGAGGCAATTCCGCTAGCAACAACTGACTGTTGTAGCAAGGAGGAAAAGGAAATATATATAGCTTAAGGCAGGAAAAATATCCCCTTAATGCCAAAGGAAGGCAGTGCTCACACCTTCCTTCTATATTAATCCCCCTATTTTTTTTTTTCTTTTTTTTTTTAAATATATTTATTTTATATATATATATATATATTTTTTTTTTTACAGGCACTGTTCCTTTAGGAAACAAACTGTGTTAGTAGCCAACCTGCTGCTAGAGACTCTTGGCTTTAACAAGAAAACAAAAGGGTCTTAGCTTCCTTTTTTTTTTTTTTTTTTTTTTCAGGTCAGTGGGGAGCCTAGCTCCAGACCAACAGGTCTCTTTACCGCCACCAGGTGTCGCTCGACCACCGCTCTGTGCCCCGTTCTGTGTCCCTCCGGCCAGCAGATGCTCCTCACACTGACCGGAGGACAGGTTGTCAGCCGAGATAATAGCGAGGGGAACGCCCCTTCCCCCTTGCTGACACTGCTACGGTCCCCGCCCCTTCCGTGCGCGCTCCTATATCGCGCGCGCGTGCGACACACACCACGAGGAGAGGAGCAGCAACGCCAGCGGCGTGACAGGACACAGCCGCTTGGCCGCAACGCAACACCTGACAAGGCAAGTCTCTGGCCATTTTAGCACAGCTTAAGCCAGGGAAACACGGGGGTGGGCTGATCCTTGTTAGTCCCAGGGAACCAGGAAAGGAGCCCCTAACCCCCAAAGCCATGCGGAGCAGCAAACATTATAATGGCAAACACAGTTAGTGGAGGGGGATACACTAGAATGTGGGAGGTAACCATCCTGTCTAGCAGACATAGTGGAAAAAGTCGCCCATGCAGAGCATCCCAGGCTGTCCCAACTAGATTTCCCACACTGAGGGACCTGTCGACGAACCAAGTTCCGCAGGCCCCTCTCTTACCTGCTCCACGCTGCAGGGTATTGCAAAAGCAAGAGGCCCAATCTTCCCCCATCTCCGCGGGTTCTGTACCAGACCTTCAGGGACCCGGGTCCTGGCAGGAACCCCACTGCCCTGGACCTATACAGCACCCTGGCAACAGCGCCTTTTGGACTTTAGAAAGTTCAAAGTTCTGGGCCCAGGGTCCAGCCCTCCGAAGAGAGGCATTATAGGCAAAACCCCACGACTTGGGGCCCGGGTACTGTCCACCTTGGCCTGAGGCACTTTGGACAGATCCGGTATAGTCTACCTAGTCCCAAGGACATGGAGGCAAACTAATTTGTGACCAACACCTAAGACACTGGCGAAAAAACTGAGGGACTCCTCCTATGGGAGGGGGTTATATAGGGAGGGGACTTCCTGTTTAAGATTGCCAGTGTCCATCACCTGAAGGTACTCCATATAACCCACATAGTAATGAATATGCCGCTCTGTGTCCCGTGATGTACGAGAAAGAAAATGTATTTTTATTATTCAACCACAATTCCAAAAAAGTTGGGACATTTTGTAAAATCGACATAAAAACACAATGCAATGATTTGAAAATCCCATAAATCCATAATTGATGGCAGCAACACATCTCAAAAAAGTAGGGACAGGGCAACAAAAAAGCTAGCAAAGTGGTACTAACAAGGGAGAGCTGGAAGAACATTTTGCAACTAATTAGGCTAACTGGGAACTGGACAGTAACATGACTGGTAATAAAAAGAGCATCTTGGGGTCCTTTCACATGGGCTTGGCAGACTCTGCTTGCTCAGCAGAGATCGCTCCGCTGATCCCCGCTGAGCAGGCGGATGACAGGTCTGTCTCCGCTCACTGTGCTCAGATGGACCTGCTCTCCTCTATGGGGGATCCGTTTTCATCCGATTCGATCCCCCAGACGGATGGAAAATAGAGTCCCTATCTGTCTGGATTTCACAGACAAAATGAGAACGGATAGCAGCGGGTGTCAGCGGACATGTCACCGCTGACATCCACCGCTACATAGGAGTGAATGGAAGCTCCGATCAGGTCTGCCTGAAAAACTGACAGGCGGATCTGATCGGAAAGCCTGTGTGAAAGGGGCCTTAGAGAGTCAGTGTCTCTCAGAAGTCAAGATGGACCAATCTGTGAAAAGCTGTGTCTAAAAAAATTGTTCAACAATTTCAATAATAATGTTCCTCAAAACTTTGAATATATCTTCATCTACAGTACATAATATAATCAAAAGATTTCAAGTAATTTGACAATGATACACCTTTCTATTGTTTTTACTAAGCAATCAACCTTCTTCAGTCTCTAATGCCCAACAAAAAGTTTACAATGTTCTTAGTAGCCAGAAATAATCTGATCCATGGCCTGGCTGCGGGGGACATGGGGGAGCTGGGAAACACCATCATACTAGTCAACACAAAAAAGATATGTTTTATTTTTTAAACAAATAAATGTCATTTGGTGATATTGGGATGTACCCTATTATTATTATTAATTAATATCAGGAATAAAGCTAAACCAAGACACCTTGTATCACACCGCACCAATACGATATTTCAGTAACCAGCAGACACAGTGCCATATTGCAAGCATATTGCATGGCCTTTTACAAGGATTGTTATGGATATATGAAAGCTGAGGATATTTCCAGCACACCTCCTCCTGCCAGAGCCCAGAGGGTTCATTAATCAGCATTAGAATGGGACACCGAGGCACATTATGAAAACAGAGATGACTGAAGCAATTACTGTAATCCATTAACTCTCTGAGTAATGAGTGAGGCTAACTGACTGAATCACACCAATATGTTCAGCTCTGCGAGCGCCCATGCAAAATGGACTATTACACTGATAATACCTATTATGTGGATTACTTGCTCCAGAGCTGCCAGTGTCAAACAAAGTGAAAATGATGGTCTCCATGCGCCCTCCTTTGCTGTAATGTATGTCAGGGACAAATTGCCCTTTCAAATATGTGCCGATTAAAAGTGTAATTAAAACCAGGTTGCATGGTACAGGTTAAGTAAATTCTAAGCAGACCTCTGCATATCAGACACTTCTCGGTCATAAACAGAAATAGCTTTGTAATGCGCAACATATGCATGAAGGCAAGATAGGTAAAAAGGGCTATGGCTATGCTCTGCATGGAAAGTGCTATGCCATTCAGTGTTCAGATTTGCTTTGGAACAGAGGCATACAGTTACACCCATACAGAAAGTTCTTAGCAGGATAATGCACCATGTCACAAAGATCCAATCCTCTCACCACTGGTTTCTTAAACATACAGAAAAGGTGCCCCCTCGTTCTCCTGCTGGCTTTGCCTCCCGGGCAGCAGACAAGGGGATTTGCGCCACCTGCGCATAGCAGGGCACCCATGCCGAATAGGATGTATGGTGCCAGCTGGCATAGTGTGCAGTCCCCGACTGGACTATTTAGGGGGATCATGGTGGCTGTATTTTTGTCTTGCCACGGTGGATGCTCTTACACATCCCTAAAAGTCCTAGATGAACAAACAAAAGGTATTTGTCCTCTATGGGTTTTTTTTTTCTTCTGGTTATAGTTGGTTTCTTGAACATGAAAATGAGTTCACTGTACTCCAATGGCCTCCACAGTCACCAGATCTCAATCCAATAGAGCACCATTGGTATGTGGTGGAATGGGAGATTTGCATCATGTATGTGCAGTCACCACATCTGCAGCAACTGCGTGATGCTATCATGTCAAAATGGACCAAAATCTAAGGAATGTTTCCAACACCTTGTTGAGTCTACAGTGTATCTGGAAATAATTCACAGCGCTCCACTTTTTCCACATTTTGTTATATTACAGTCTTTTTTCAAAACACCCCATAATGACAAATGTGAAAGAAGTCCCATGTACATAGGTATTCACAGCCTTTGCTCAATACTTTGTTGAAGCACCTTTTATATCCTCAAGTATTTTTGAGTATGATGCTACAAGCCTGGCACACCTTTTTCTGACCAGTTTCTCTATTCTTCTTTGCAGGACCTCTGAAGCTCCATCAGGTTGGATAGGGAGCAATCGAGTTCAAGTCTGGGCCACTCAAGGACATTCACAGTGTTGTCCCATAGCCACTCCTTCGTTATCTTGGCTGTGTACTTAGGGCCTTTGCTGTTCTTTTGGAAGATGAACCTTTGCCACAGTCTGAGGTCCAGAGCGCTCTGGAGCAGATTTTCCTCAAGGACTTTTCTATACATTGCTGCATTCATTTTTCCCTTAATCCGGACTAGTATCCCAGTTCCTACTGCTGAAAAACATACCCACACCATGATGCTGCCACCACCATGCCTCACTGTAGGGATGGTATTGGCCAGGTAATGAGTGTTGCCTGGTTTGCTCCAGACATGACGCTTGCCATTCAGGCCAAAGAGTTTAATCTCTGTTTCATCAGACCAGAGAATTTTGTTTCTCATGGTCCGAGAGACCTTCAGGTGCCTTTTCGCAAACTCCAGGGAGGCTGTCATGTGCCTTTTACTGAGGAGTGGCTTCCGTCTGGCCACTCTACCATAGCAGGAACAAAAGTTGTCTCTGGACAGCCGCACTCTGAACAAATTGTAGCCTTTATTAAAAGAAGGACAGTGCTGTCCTTCTTTTAATAAAGGCTACAATTTGTTTAGAGTGCGGCTGTCCAGAGACAACTTTTGTTCCTGCTTTGCTAAGTGCATTGCCTGCACCGAGCTATCTGCAGTGGAGGATATTCATCTGGGTTCCCACCTGGAGCGGCTATTCCCTTTTCCCTGGCCACTCTACCATACAGGCCTGATTGGTGAAGTTCTGCAGAGATGGTTGTTCTTCTGGAAGGTTCTCCTCTCTCCACAGAGAAATGCTGAAAGTGTGACCATCGGGTACTTGATCACCTCCCTGACTAATGCTCTTCTCCCCACATTGCTCAGTTTGGCTGGGTGGCCCACTCTAGGAAAAGTCCTGGCGTGAAGGAATGCAATAAGCATAATGATAAATTAGAAAATGTCTATTCTCTATGCATCTTTATTATACTATAAAAAGTCTATATTGCTTTTTCATGTATACCACTGCTATAATCCTTCCTTACTCAAATCAGTTCCTAAATAACACCCCTCCCACCGAAAACACTGGAGAAGACCAAAGATGGCGGATACCCCCCCTCTCCCACACAGCTTTAGGAATGTGGAGGTGAAGACACATCAGAGGGCTGGCTAAGATCGACACCCCATCTTGTACTCTTCTTGTATCTCAGGCAATTAGATTCGCTTTCTAGTTCACATTAACATAATAGTGACGTATCATGCCGTTTGTAGAAGTTTGTTATGTCTGCAATAAAGCAGAGATAACGTTGTAGTTCAACTGAGACGGTAGTGTCAGTGAGTTATTCCTAGCCATGCATGGTTATCTGAACTTGGAATTTGGAACAGCAGTAGAATCCATATTAACCCCTTTGCGGTTAACGGAACTATCACACTGGTAGTTCCAAAAGTCTTCCATTTACAGATGATGGAGACCACTGTGCTCATTGGGATCTTCACTGCTGCAGCCATTTTTCTGTACCCTTCCCCAGATCTGTGCCTCCATACAATACTGTCTCGGAGGTCTACAGACAATTCCTTGAACTTCATGGCTTGGTTTGTGCTCCGACATGCACTGTTAGCTGTGGGACCTTATATAGACAGGTGTGTGCCTTTCAAAATTATGTCCAATCAACTGAATTTACCACAGTTGGACTGCATTGTGTTGTGAACACAGGGGGTTGCTTACTTGGCATGGGCACCATTTAGAAAATTATTTGCATTTTAGAAATGAATGCAAAGAGTTGTCTGATTGGACGAGATGGAGAGTGGGGCAGTTATGTCTCTGAATGGAGCCCATGCGAATCAGCCAACCTTCTGTGTCATCTCAAGAATGATCAGTGGAAACAGGATGCAAGCTACATTTTGAGTGTCATGGCAAAGGGCTGTGAATACTTAAAATTGAATTTTTTGTTTTTTAAATTTTTAATAAATGTACAAAGATTTCTAACAAACTTCTTTCATGAGGTATTGCTTGTAGAATTATGAGGAAAATGAATTGAATCAATTTGGAATAAGGCTGTAACATAACAAAATGTTGAAAAAGTGAACCACTGTGAATACTTTCCTGGATGCACTGTATGCCACAAGGAATGAAAGGGGTTGTAAAGCTTTGTGTTTTTTCACCTCAATGCATCCTATGCATTGAGGTGAAAAAACACCTTGCAGTCACCGCCCCCCCCCCCCCAGCCCCCGTTTTACTTACTTGAGTCCCGAATCTCCTTGGGCGCTATCCCGCATTGCTTTCACAAGCTCTAGTCGGCTCTTCATTGTATGATTGATAGCAGTGCAGCCATTGGCTCCTGCTGCGGTCAATCAAATCAATGATGCGGTGCGCCAGGGGGCGGGGTCGAGTCATAGACTTGGCGGCTATGGCCGCCGAGTGTATCACACAGGAGCACGCCCGCAATGTAACCCCCTCGGGAGAGAGTTTCCCAGAGGGGATTAGCTCTTGCGGGGAGGAGCCGTCATAGCCGCCATGGGACCCCAGAAGAGGATGTTTGGGGCCACTCTGTGCAAAACTAACTGCACAGTGGAGGTAAGTATGACATGTAAGTATGTTTAAAAAACAAAACAAAAAAAAAAACATAGTATTCCTTTAAGACAGTTCTAAAGGCAAAAGGGGTCCAACCTGATACTAGCAAGGTGTAGGTACCTATTAACGTGGCTGGTGAGTGTGTATTTACCTTTCCTAAAAGAAAAATGCTGTTCCAGGTTGCCTTCTGTGCAAATCACTTAAGCCAAAAATACAGGCATATGGTTATTTGGAAGATACAAGTTTAGAGGCTGCCCCTTTCCTTTAACCCTCTTGCTGTCGGGCGTAACGCTCTACTTTTGACCTCAGCTGGCCAGATGTTTTTTGCAATTTTTCACTTAATTTATACTTTTCTTTTATTACAGTTTTCAGAGTCTGTAAAAGAATGCAGGGATGCAACCAAAGTAAGCGATACGGACCTGACCAGCTGCAAGCAGTTCCACTATATGCCATACATCAGTGGCAGTGAATAGGTTAAAAGGGGTAATGCAACCAAAGGCCTAAACTGAGTGTATGACTCATGTCGTCAGGTGCAGAATTTTCTCCAGGACGGGCACTTCAGTCCTTCAAAGCTTCATTTGTCTATCCCAGCAAAGCTGTTAGCCCAACTCTATAGAACTCTCTACTGTTTTGTTATGAAAAATTAAATACTCTTTAGGTCAGTTACTGTATATACGTTGCAATGTGCACAATCTTAATTTTAGACTCCAAACGGTTTCTGTCCTGAGGTTAACAGTTAAGTTCTTCTTCCAGTCCGGTAAGTGAGAGCCAAGTCTGCGTGCTCTAACTACACAATTACTCGCAGTATTGTATTCCCAGTGTTGTAATGTGAGAAGCAATGAGCCAATCATTAAATTAATAAGATCAACATCAGAACCTTTTTGGTAGTATTAAATAGTATCAAAAGAAATGCAAGGTTTAATGATTATGAATTAAAATTATCCTGTGTGGACGTTATTTACAGGTTATGAATCCCATACTGTAAAAAAAATAGAGGGGGTTCAAGCCCCAGGCTCTTTAGGGCAGAGGATTGTCATTAAGTGAAAGGACAACTGGCCAAACTGGATAAAGGCTTATTGTGACAAGGCCTGATGCTCTGCTGGGTGTGCAAGGACTAATATGACAGGTGTCAGAGATAGTCCTATTATAAACATATTTTCTATAATCAGTGATACAGATGTGATGGTAATAATGCATAAACACTCCTTCCTCCAGCCTGAAATAGACCAAAGTCATTTTCAAACTCTACTTACCGAGAATAAAATTAACAAGAATAATAGGATTTTTTTTTATAACAGCTTCCCTGTAAAATCCTTTTCTTGTACATCACGGGACACAGAGCCATACTAATTACTTAATGGGTATTACTCCACCTTCAGGGGATTGGACACTGGCACACCCAAGACAAACAAGTCCTCCTCTTTTAAACCCATCCCATATGGGGAGTACCTCAGTTTTGGTAGCAAAGCAATAAGAATCCCATAAAAGGTGTCCCGTGATGTCCCGTGATGTACTCCATGAAAATGATATTACAGGTAAGCCGTTATAAAAAAATCCCATTTTCGTTTTTGTACATCACGGGACACAGAGCCATACTAATTCCTAATGGGATGTTCCAGAGCAATGCTGACTTGAGGGGAGGGAGACACAAATCAAAGCAGACCGCCATTGGACTGTCTGCAGCACACTGCACCTGAAAGCTGCATCCTCATGCCCTCTTAAATCCACCTCATAGAATCTAGTGAATGTATGGACCGAAGACCAAGTTGCAGCCTTGCAGATCTGAGCCATGGAGGCCTGGTGATGCACTGCCCATAAAGCACTTACTGCTCTGGTAGTGTGCGCTCTCATATGAAAAGGAAGAATTTTCCTCTTCAAACCGTAAGCTGAACAATAACTTGCAAAACCCACTTAGAGATAGTCGATTTCTACGTCACCTTGCCCTTCCTGTGACCTTCTGACAGCACAAACAAAACATCAGTTTTCCGTATCTGAGCTGTTGCTTTCAGATAGACCTTGACCGCTCTCACTACATCTAGGGAGTGCAACAATTTTTCTTCCCGGAGAATGCAGATCTGGAAAAAAGGAAGGTAGGACAACATCTTGGTTCAGATGGAATCCCGACACCACTTTAGGCAGAAAGGTTGGGTGAGGACGCAACACAACTCTGTCTTTGTGGATAATTCGATATGGCTTTTTACAAGAAAAAGCTGCCAATTCTGATACCCTTTTAGCAGAGGATATAGTGACTAGAAAAACCAACTTCCTTGTCAAAAGGACCAAAGGAATATGGCGTATTGGTTCAAAAGGCTGTTTTTGTAATACAGAAAAAATTCGATTCAAATCCCATGGGCACATGGGAGACTTAACTGGCGGATTTAAAAGCACAACCCCTTGAATAAAGGCCCGGACCAAGCAATGGTAAGCAAGCAGCCTTTGAAAAAACACTGATAAGGCTGAGACCTGACCCTTGATGGTACTCAAGGCCAGCTTAATTTCCACCCTCAACTGTAGAAAGGCAAGAACTCTACCAATGACATATTTTCGAGTGTGCCATCCCCTGGATTCACACAAGGAAATATATGCCTTACAGATTCTGTAATAAATGAGCCTGGAGGCCGGCTTCCTAGCATTGACCAGAGTGGAGAGAACTGGACCTGAAAGCCCACGACTCTTCAAGATGTAGGTCTCAACAGCCAAACCGTCAAATTTAGACTTTGTAAGAATGGAATACTGGTCCCTGCGAGAGCAGGTCTAGTCATAGTGGAAGAACCCACGGTTTTCCTACCACCATCTTTACAATCTCTGTATACTAGGATCTCCTGAGTCAAGCTGGGGCCACAAGAACTACCGCTTTCCTTTCCTTTTTGATCTTGCGAAGAAGTCGCGGTAGGAGCGGAACCGGAGGAAATGCATAGATCAGTGAAAACTGATCCCAAGGAATTACCAACGCATCCATTCGGCATGCTAGTGGATCCCTTGTCCTGGACACAAAGTTGTCCAACTTCATGTTGAACCTGGAGGCTAGTAGATCTATATCCAGGGTACACCATCTCTGGCATATGACCAGAAATATACCGGGATGCAGGGACCACTCTCCTGGGAACAGCTGCTCAGATAAACCGACTGCCAATTCTCCACCCCTAGAATGAAGACTGCAGATAGGCAAGGTACATGCTTTTCTGCCCAAACAATAATATGGCTCACCTCCCTCTTAGCAGCCAGACTCCTGGTGTCCCCTTGGTGATTGACATAGGCCACTGCTGTGGCATTGTCGGACTGTATCCTTACAGGACAGTTCCGTAACCTGTACGTCCAGGCCCTGAGGGCTAAATGTACTGCCCGGATCTCTAGGATGTTGATGGGCAGGATCCTTTCAGCTTCGGACCATTTTCCCTGGACTGTAGCCTCTTCCAGAACTGCTTCCCAGCCCACAAGGCTGGCATCCGTTACAATTTTCCAGGTAATCTGTAAATTTTTGGTTAGCAACCACCGAGGCTTTGGCGCACTTCTGACGTCCGATGCATAGGCAAGTCCAAGGCTTGGATCCTCTTGTTCCAAGCAGACAAGATGCTGTTATGCAATGGTCTTGAAAGAAACTGGGCAGAAATACCCTTCTTTGGGCTGTATCTATAACCATACCCAGATACTACAGCTTTAGTGGCTGCAAGGATGATTTCTCTAGGTTGAGAACCCAGCCTAGGCATTCCAGGTATTTGACTGAGCTGAGCACACTCTGGTTCAAATGTGCTACTGACTGCTCTGCCAGTAGCAGATCATCCAGATATGCCATTACCGCTATGCCCTGAGCCCTTAGCCTTGCTAGGAGCAGGGCTAGAACCTTTGTAAATACCCGAGGTGCGGTACCCAGACCATTGAAAGTGGCGCTGTTCTACTGCGAACCGTAGGAACTTTTGGTGAGCGGGAAATATAGGCCAATGCAGGCATGCATCTTTGATATCTATTGAAGCTAGAGGATATCCCCCTTGTAGGGTGGAGACCACTGAGCCGATGGAATCCATGCGAAAAAAGCAAATGTTCAGGAATTGATTTAGATCTTTTAGTTCTAGAATGGGTCAAACGTCTCCATTTTGTTTTGGAACTGTAAAGAGGTTTGAATAAAACCCTGTGCTAATCTCTATGATTAGCCCTTGGGACAACAAGTGGTCCAATGCTAGGAACAAGGGTCTTTTTTACTGGATCCGTGGGGATGCTCGACTTTAGAAAACGGGATGGTGGGAGCTTCTGAAATTCCAGCCTGTAACCCAGAGACACTGTGGAGATGACCCATCTGTCCTCAATCTCTTCCTGCCAAGCCCTTGAAAGTCACAGAAGCCCCCCCCCCTCGGTCGAGCAGGGGCACCCCTTCATAAGGAGGCCCCGGGGCTCTGCTTTGCGGATTTCTGACCCAAAGGTTTATTTTTTGCCCCTCAGCCTTACCTCTTGCACTTGGCTGAGGAGGTTGTCGCCACTGCCTGGAGGCTGTAGCCCCCCCCCCCCCCCCCGGGACTGGGGAAAGAGAATGTTTAAAGGAAGGACGTTTACTCTTTTTAATTGACAGAGTAGTTTTACCACTATAAATCTTCTGGATGTACTCATACAAGTCATCCCCAAATAAGCGTTCCCCATGAAAGGGGAAACCGGCCAAAATTTTCTTTCATGGTTCTTCAGCTGACCAATGCTTCAACCACAGAATCCTGCGCATATGTACTAGCAGGAGTAAGGCGGGATGCTTGCTGAATAGAATCTTTAATTGAATCCACCGCAAAACATAAGGCCTTAGGTAGGTCCGTCAAAATTTTGGTCTGCAGGAACGATTTTGCTCACCTGCTTTATCTGATCCTTTAGGAACTGACACATGCCAATCGCTGCCACTGCATGTTGAGTTACAGCGCCAGCCATATCAAAGGAGGCTTTAAGTAAAGGTTTCAGCTTTTTCTCTGTTGGATTTCTAAACACCTGAACATTGTCCACCGGATAGGTCAGACTTTTATTCACGCAAGAAATAGCCACGTATATTGCTGGAATACTCCATTTCTTGGTGAATTTCTCCTCCATCGAAAAAAGTAAAAAAAAATCGTGAGAGGAGAAAAACAGCTCATCTGGGTGATCCCAGTCAGCATAAATAAGCTGTTCCCATAATGGATGGACTGGGAAGGTATATGCAGCCTATGGGGATCCTAAAGACCCCAAGGAGGAGACTGTGGTCTCGGCTGAGGGCAATTTGTATGTAGCCCGAATGGCCTCTGTATAAGATTGCACCTGAAATTTCAGAGCCTGAGAGGCTGAAATAAAGTTTGTCTGAATCCCCTGACTCGTCCGACTGCTCCTGTTCCTTAAGACAGGAACAAAGGATGTTTCTGGACAGCCGCACTCTGAACAATGGTAGCCTTTATTGAATTAAGAACAGCACTACAAGTCACAGCAAACAAAACAAAACCTGGACAACCGACGCTTTTCGCACTAGATATAGTGCTTAATCAGCAGAGGTACCAACACAGGTGCATCCACTGCGGATCTTTAGTCCAACTAAATAGCGCTAATATTGCACAGCCTAATGCAGAGTAGGTGTCTTTAAGTAGTATGTCTGAATCCAATACACACAGAGAAGTTTACATGCCCCAACAAGCTGCTGTGTCCCGCTGCTTACAGAGCTCCTGGTGTCTGAGGCTTTAAACAACCAGCCTTGCGCCTGCGCTGTAAGCCGATGTGCATGTCGGCGGCAACCACGCACCCTTCCCTCCCCGCTGTTCCGGCAGCATTGAAAAACGTGCCACGATAGGCGATGCCGGCGGGGGAGGATCTCATTCGGGGGGACTGCCGTGGGACCCACAGACGGCGGCGGCAGATGGCGAGGGACCCCCCCACTTGCACCCGAGCCTGAAGCAGAGGAGGTGAGCTGATCAATGGATCTGCTGACACTGAGCCTTCACCCTGGAGAGCATGGTAAGAAAAAACACCAGGTATGTCTCTTTACTCCCTCTAGTGGTGGAAAACCGGCAAGACATGCACTACTCAAAAGAAGAAAATCCTAAGATATTTCCTATGATTATCTTCACTTGCCTTATCCTCGTCGTAGGATACTGCTGAAAACCAGACAGACGCAATCTTCACCCATCACGGCGGGTCGTGACATGCCAGACCCGCCGTGATGGGTCTGGCATTTTTGCATATATATATGCAAAAAAGTATTTAGTCAGCCACCAATTGTGCAAGTTCTCCCACTTAAAAAGATGAGAGAGGCCTGTAATTGTCATCATAGGTATACCTCAACTATGAGAGACAAAATGTGGAAACAAATCCAGACAATCACATTGTCTGATTTGGAAAGAATGTATTTGCAAATTATGGTGGAAAATAAGTATTTGGTCTCAATACTTTGTTATATATCCTTTGTTGGCAATGACAGAGGTCAAATGTTTTCTGCAAGTCTTCACAAGTTTGTCACACACTGTTGCTGGTATGTTGGCCCATTCCTCCATGCAGATCTCCTCTAGAGCAGTGATGTTTTGGGGCTGTCACTGGGCAACACAGACTTTCAACTCCCTCCAAAGGTTTTCTATGGGGTTGAGATCTGGAAACTGGCTAGGCCACTCCAGGACCTTGCAATGCTTCTTACAAAGCCACTCTTTCGTTGCTCAGGCGGTGTGTTTGGGATCATTGTCATGCTGAAAGACCCAGCCACGTTTCATCTTCAATGCTCTTGCTGATGGGAGGAGGTTTGCACTCAAGATCTCACGATACATAGCCCGTTCATTCTTTCATGTACACGGATCAGTTGTCCTGTTCCCTTTGCAAAGAAACAGCCCCAAAGCATGATGTTGCCACCCCCATGCTTCACAGTATGGTGCTCTTTGGTTGCAACTCCGCATTCTCTCTCCTCCAAACACGACAAGTTGTGTTTCTACCAAGCAGTTCTACTTTGGTTTCATCTGACCATATAATAATGTCCCAATCCTCTTATGGATCATCCAAATGCTCTCTAGCAAACCTCAGACGGGCCTGGACATGTACTGGCTTAAGCAGGGGGTCACGTCTGGCATTGCAGGATCTGAGTCCCTGGCGGTGTAGTGTGTTACTGATGGTAGCCTTTGTTACGTTGGTCCCAGCTCTCTGTAGGTCATTCACTATGCCCCCCCCCCCGTGTGGTTCTGGGATTTTTGCTCACCGTTCTTGTGATCATTTTGACCCCACAGGGTGAGATCTTGCATGGAGCCCCAGATCGAGGGAGATTATCAGTGGTCTTGTATGTCTTCTATTTTCTAATTATTGCTCCCACCGTTGATTTCTTTACACCAAGCTGCTTGCCTATTGCAGATTCAGTCTTCCCAGCCTGGTGCAGGTCTACAATTTTGTTTCTGGTACTTCGACAGCTCTTTGGTCTTCACCATAGTGGAGCTAGGAGTGTGACTGTTTGAGGTTGTGGACAGGTGTCTTTTATTCTGATAAGTTCAAACAGGTGCCATTATTACAGGTAATGAGTGAAGGACAGAGGAGTCTCTAAAAGAAGAAGATACAGGTCTGTGAGAGCCAGAAATCTTGCTTGTTTGTAGGTGACCAAATACTTATTTTCCACCATAATTTGCAAATAAATTATTTCCAAATCAGACAATGAGGTTGGCTGACTAAATACTTTTTTGCCCCACTGTGTGTGTAATTTTTATATATATATATATATATATATATATATATATATATATATATATATATATATATATATATATATATATATATATATATATACACACACACACACACACACACACACACACACACACACACACACATATATACACACACACCCACACACACGGAGCAGTTAAAAGGTTCATAGTTCATTTAAAGTGTGCCATTTACATTTGGAATCTGTTGCTGTCAACTCTCAATATGAGATCCAAAGAGCTGTCACTATCAGTGAAGCAAGCCATCATTAGACTGAAAAAACAAAACAAACAAATCAGAGCCGATGAGCTCATCAACACCAAAAGACCCAGAAGACCAAGGAAAACAACTGTGGTGGATGACCTAATACTTTTTTTCCCTGGTGAAGAAAACCCTTCACAACAATTGCCCAGATCAAGAACACTCTCCAGGAGGTAGGTGTACGTGTGTCAAAGTCAACAATCAAGAGAAGACTTCACCAGAGTGAATACAGAGGGTTCACCACAAAATGTAAACCATTGGTGAGCCTCAAAAACAGGAAGGCCACATTAGAGTTTGCCAAACAACACCTGAAATTCCTTCACAGTTCTGGAACAAGATCAACTTGTACCAGAGCGATGGGAAGAGAAGAGTATGGAGAAGGAAAGGAACTGCTCATGTTCCAAAGCATCTCATCAGTGAAGCATGGTGGTGGTAGTGTCATGGCGTGGGCATGTATGGCTGCCAATGGAACTGGTTCTCTTGTATTTATCAATGATGTGACTGCTGACAAAAGCAGCAGGATGAATTCTGAAGTGTTTCGGACAATATTATTATCTGCTCATATTCAGCCAAATGCTTTAGAACTCATTGGACGGCGCTTCACAGTGCAGATGGAAAATTACCCGAAGCATACTGCAAAAGCAACCAAAGAGTTTAAGGGAAAGATGTGGAATGTTATGCAATGGCCAAGTCAATCACCTGACCTAAATCCGATTGAGCATGCATTTCACTTGCTGAAGACAAAACTGAAGGGAAAATGCCCCAAGAACAAGCAGCAACTGAGGACAGTTGCAGTAGAGGCCTGGCAGAGCATCGCCAGGGATGAAACCCAGCTTCTGGTGATGTCTATGCATTCCAGACTTCAGGCTGTAATTGTCTGCAAAGGATTTGCAACCAAGTATTAAAAAGTGAAAGTTTGATTTATGATTGTTAATCTGTCCCATTACGTTTGGTCCCTTAAAAAGTGGGAGGCACATATACAAACTGTTGTAATTCATACACCGTTCACCTGATTTGGATACAAATAACCTCAAATTAAAGCTGAAAGTCTGCAGTTAAAGCACATCTTGTTTGTTTAATTTCAAATCCATTGTGGTGGTGTATAGAGCCAAAAAGATTAGAATTGTGTCAATGTCCCAATATTTATGGACCTAACTATATATTTTTAGAAATGACCCTAGAGAATAAAATGGTGGTTGTTGCAATATTTTATTTTTATATTTTCACACTGTATGTGCGCAGCGGTCTTTCAAATGAAATGTTGGGGGAAATTTTTTTTTGTATAATGTGAAAGACTTTTCGCCGTGAGAATTGTGAGAGAATCGTGATCTTTATTCTAAGTAAAAAAATTGTGATTCTCATTTTGACCAGAATCATGGCAGCTCTACAATGCATTAGTAGTGTGAACAGACACACACCTTTATAAATAATTCCTATAACATGCTTCATTTTGTAATTACATGCTTTGTGATCAATACATTTCTGCTAGGTGTGTGACATTTTAAAGAAAACATACCTAAAGGTTCCCCTCTCAACATCCTGACCACTTAGTCTGACATGTATCCCTTCTTTTAATAATGATCCGAATGCCATGTACTCAGCCAATGCCCAGTCTACCAGCCGATTCCTTGTCATTTCCAATCTACTTTTCAAGATCCTTGAGAGACCTAAAAAAAGAAAAATTGAATTACTGACAACACAAATTACTGCCTGCTTTAATGTCAGTTGTAAGAAACCAAATTAAATCTAGCTAAATATATTCAATGTTCTTAGCATTTGCCTTAAGTACAATAGGGAATGTAGGATTATAAAGCATATTCCTATTGACAACTAGGCAGGGAGGGAGCGTGTAAAATATCTTCAGCTCTTCTAAGTTTAAAACAATCCATCAAAGTGCTGTGTCATGTTGTACTTGACTGAGCATTCATCCTGATTGCAAGAAACACCACACCAAACGAAATAAACATTGCCTGTGTTGCCATCTAGAGTCCTTGAGAGACCAGACACAAGTTACAACATCACTTGCCACTGTGCTAATAACAAAGACAGACTAAGACAGGCTATATACCTTACAATGTAATAAAAGAAAAAAAAGAGCATTGTACACTTCTCAATACTGTATAAATAGGTGGTCTTTGATATTCTTTATAATTTGTTCCAAAAAGCAACAACAAAAAAGAAAAACGTAAAAACTGAATTATGGCAAGCAGCTGCAAAACTGCTAACTGGATTTATAAAATTGCATGGTCCAAATGTGAACAGAAAAAAACTGAAGAAATAGATTTTACTTTGCTCCTGTATAAAAACACAAAAATGAATGTGGTTTTCAGATTGATGCTTTATGGTTAAGCCCAAACTCCAGGTGGATATAAAAACACCACTTATTGCAGTTGTGTATTCATTTAAAAATAACTGTAGTTTTACATAATTCGCATTGCATTTTTTAAATAATAAACAATAAATAGAATTGCAAAGAACAGCCCCAATCCTTCACTTCTTGGGTGGCCCGCTAGTGCTCCTGGCTTCTCTCCTCAGATGTACCACCATAAGAAGCTACTATGGTGGCACACCTGCGGGCTCGATCCAGAGTCGTGCTACCTACGCCCATAGACACATAGACACAGACAGACTGCTACTCCTCCCCTCCCCGCCCCCCACTCCCTCTTCACAGGATTTGACTTAGCAGCAGGAACCAATGGCTCCACCCACTATTCCAGGCAGAGCCTGATCCCCCCCAAAGCTTCAGGACACGGATTGGTTACATAGTAGGTGTGGTTGAAAAAAAGTCCATCAAGTCCAACCTATGTGTGTGATTATATGTCAGTATTCTGTATATCCCTATATGTTGCGGTTGTTCCGATGCTTATCTAATAGTTTTTTGAAACGATCAATGCCACCCACTAATACCATTGCCTGTGGAAGGGAATTCCACATCCTTGCCGCTCTTACAGTAAAGAACCCTCAACATAGTTTATGGTTATACCTCTTTTCTTCTAATTTTAATGCGTGTCTTGTTAAACTCCCTTTCGCAAAAAAAGTTGTATTCCTATTGTGGAGTCACCAGTATGGTATTTGTAAATTGAAATCATATCCCCTCTCAAGCATCTCTACTCCAGATAGAATAATTTCAGTCCTAGCAAGCTTTCTTCATAACCAATATCTTCCAGTCCCTTTATTAGCTTTGTTGCCCTTCTTTAAATTGGACAGCATACGCTAGGTGTGGCTAGACAAGAATCTTGTAAAGTGAGAGAATTATCGTTTTATCTCTGGAGTTAATCCCTTTTTTAATGCATGCCGATATTCTGTTTGCTTCGTTAGCAGCAGTTTGGCATTGCATGCCATTGCTGAGCCTATCATCTACTAGGATCACCAGAGGTTCTCCCCCCAGTGTATAGATTGCATTCATATTTTTGCCATCCAAATGCATTATTTTACATTATTCTACATTAAACCTCATTTGCCATGTAGTTGCCCACCACATTCATTTGTTCAGATCTTCTTGCAAGGTTTCTGCATCTTGCAAAAAAGTTATTGCCCTTCTTAGCTTAGTATTGTCTGCAAATACAGAGATTGAACTGTTTACCCCATCCTCCTGGTCATTTATGAACAAATTAAATAGGATTGGTCCCAGCACAGAACCCTGTGGGACCCCACTATCCACCTGTTATGACCCTGAAAATGATAAGACTCTACTTAATGTTTAGACCGCAGGTGTAGAGGCTTATCAGAAATCAACCACCAGTTCACTCTCACTGAACAATAAGAGTTTGGGGTATTATCATCATATCCTCTAATGAAGGTAACACATAAAAGTAGTAGCTTAATTCCTCTTAAGCTTAATTGATAGACACAACCCAGATACTATAAGCGTAAATCTAATTTAGGTATTTGCATCAAATAAAGGTAGTAGAAATTACTGGTATTGTAGTATCTCACCACACACATATGAATAGTATGAAGTACTCTGCTGTATCTGGTGCTAGTATATAGTAATAAGTATAGAGTCTAGGATATAGTTCAGGCATATACTAGCAATCACTATTAGCAACAAGCTGGTATTACGTATACTTGCGGTTTAGGAGGTGGTCTGTACCAGGAAAGTCCGCACAGGTGTTGATGGTACCTTATACAGCAGTAATGTGGTTTAGATATACTTGCGGTTTAGGAGGTGGTCTGTACCAGGAAAGTCCGCACAGGTGGTGGTGGTATCTAGCCTGTAGTGAGCAATGGTGGTGAATCTCCAGCAGAAGGTAGTGATGTCTTGGGTCTCTGAACAGGTGCGCTTTGAAGAGAGGTGCTACAGGGACTCTGTAGCTCGTTCTGGGTTCCCAGGTGGCGGCAGGGTCCAACAGGAATATCCGAACACCCTGCCGCCATTCCCGGGAGTTTAAATAGCCCGGGCAGTGGCTGAGCTGAGCGCCGCACGTTGGAACGCACTTCCGCGTTCCAACGTGGAGCGCAGACGTCCGCGCACCGGAAGTGACGCGGACGTGTATCTGAATGGAGCGCAACTGTCATAAGTGACAAGTCTGCGCTCCATGTGGAAGGAGTAACGCTGACGGCGTTACATACCCCCCTCCTCAAGGGGGCACCTCCGGAGCGCCCAGTGAGACATGGTTTATCAGGATATTTATGATGAAACTGCTTAATGAGCCGAGGAGCATGAATATTTGAAGAACATTCCCAGGAATCATCTGTGGGAGAATAGCCTTTCCAACGAATCAAATATTGAATAGAGGATCCTCTTTTCCTAGAATCAAGAATCTTCTCTACCTGATATTCAGTTTCACCAAAAACTTGAATTGGAGGAGGAGGTTGTGGATCTCTATTTGGAAAGGGGTTAGATTTATAAGGCTTGATTAGTGAAACATGGAAAGATGGATGAATCTTCCAATCTGGAGGTAGAAGTAATCTAACAGCATTTTTATTTATTACATGAGAAATTGGGAAAGGTCCTGTATATTGACGACCAAGTTTCTTTGAAGGAATATTAAGTCGCAAATTCCGAGTGGATAACCATACCAAATCTCCAATCTTGTATGGAGGTGATATTGTTCTATGAGAGTCGTAATATTTCTTTTGTCTAATTTGAGCAGTCTTTAGATTAGAACGAAGAGTGTTTAGAGTGTTTTTTATGGTTGATAAGAAATTCTCAACAGCCGGAACATTACTTGGAGAAAAAGTAGAAGGTAAACTATTAGGATGAAACCCATAATTTGCGTAAAAGGGTGAAAACTGAGAAGATGAATTGGAAGCATTGTTATATGCAAACTCTGCATGTGGAAGTAAGTCAACCCAGTCATCTTGAAGATGGGTGCAATAACAGCGCAAATATTGCTCAAGAGTTTGGTTAACACGTTCCGTTTGCCCATTTGTTTGGGGATGATAAGCAGTAGATCTACGATGATCTATTTGTAAGGTTTGGCAAAGGGCTCTCCAAAACTTGGAAATAAACTGTGACCCACGATCCGAAATGATTTGGGATGGAAGGCCATGCAATTTAAGAATATTAGATACAAAAGCCCTTGCTGTTTCTTGAGAAGTAGGTAACTTTTTCAAAGGTACAAAATGGGCCATCTTGGTTAATATGTCAACAGTGACCATGATGGTGTTAAATCCATTTGATCTAGGAAGGTCTACTATGAAATCCATGGATATAACATCCCAAGGTCTGTCAGGTATTGGGATGGAGGTTAATAACCCATAGGGTGGTTTCCTCGAATGTTTGTTGATTGCACAAGTGTGGCAAGAACTCACATAGTCATGAACAGTCTTTGTCATATGGGGCCACCAATAACTTCTCTTCAGTAAAAGAATGGTTTTACTAATACCAGGATGACCTGCAAGTGGGGCATCGTGGAGTTGTTTTAATAGTGTGAGTTGTAAACTTGGTGGAATGTAGATCTTGTCGTTGAAAGTAAATAGTCCATTAGACTGCTGTTGTAGACCTTTAGGGAGTTGAGATTTATCTTTAGAAAGAGTTTGAATGAGCAATTTATCGAATGTCAAAGTTGTTCCAATAATTCGGTTGGAAGGAATAATGGAAAGTGGTGGAATGTCCATGGATTGATCTTCATTCATACGAGATAAAGAATCTGCTTTGATATTTTGAGTACCAGGGAGGTATGAGATGACAAAATCAAAACGATCAAAAAATAAACTCCATCTGACTTGACGGGCAGAAAGAGTTTTACAAGTTTTGAGATGCTGTAAATTACGATGGTCAGTGAGGATAGTGATAGGGTGTGTAGAACCCTCCAGAAGGTGTCTCCAGTTTGCGAGAGCGTCCTTTATTGCTAACAGTTCCTTTTCTCCAATCGGATAGTTCTTTTCAGCTGATGATAACGTTCTGGAATAAAAGGCAACAGGATGTAGTGGGTGTGATAATGTGGGTCGTTGGGAAAGTACAGCACCCAAGGCAAAATGTGAAGCATCAACTTCCAACGTAAAATGAAACATTGGATTGGGAAGTTGGAGAATGGGAGCTGAAGAGTAACTAAGCTTAAGTGTTTCAAAGGATTTCTGTGCTTCCTTGGACCAAATAAAAGGTATCTTAGAACTGGTTAGACTAGTAAGTGGTCTCACAATTGATGAGAAATTTTTAATGAATTTTCTATAATAATTAGAAAATCCAAGGAATCTCTGAAGGGCCTTTCTGGACTGGGGAGAAGGCCAAGACAAAATGCAATCCACTTTAGTATGGTCCATCTGAACTCCATCTGGAGTGATTTGATAACCAAGAAAGGAGATAGTAGTCTGACTGAAGACGCACTTCTCAAGTTTTGCATATAGAGAGTGAATTCTGAGTCTCTCCAGAATCCAACGCACATGTTTGTGATGTTCCTCGAGAGTATCAGAATAAATTAATATGTCATCTAAGTAGATAACAACACAAATGTCAAGCAGATCATGAAAAATATCGTTAATAAACCACTGAAAAGTTGCTGGGGCATTACATAAGCCGAAAGGCATTACACAGTACTCGAAAAGCCCGTATCGAGTTTTAAAAGCAGTTTTCCACTCATCTCCAGAGCGAATCCTTATGAGATTATAAGCACCTCTGAGGTCTAGCTTTGTGTAGATCTTAGCTGTTTGTAACCTTTCAATAAGTTCTGGAATGAGTGGTAATGGATATCTATTCTTTATTGTGATGTTATTGAGGGATCGATAATCTATTATCGGTCGAAGTGATCCATCCTTATTTTTTACAAAAAATAGAGCTGCACTGGCAGAAGAAGTGGAGGGCCTTATAAATCCTTTTTTAAGGTTCTCATCCAAGTAAACTTTTAGGTGTATAAGCTCTGGTTGTGAAAGCGGGTAGATCCGAGCGGTAGGGATAGGACTGTCAGGAATTAAGTCAATAGGACAATCGTAAATCCTATGTGGAGGGAGTTTCTCCGCGTTAGTCTTACTGAACACATCAGCAAAATCTTGTAAGTAATCTGGTAAATTAGTAGGATGAATCTCTGAGAAGGAGATGATACATGGAGGATGACAAAATTCTGTACAGTAAGTAGACTGTAAAGAAAGAGATCTTGTGGGCCAAAGAATAGTAGGCTGATGAAGATGCAACCATGGTAGACCTAAAACTATAGGGAAAACTGGAGATGAAATAATATCAAAATTGAGAGTCTCTGTGTGGCCATTGGCACAAGAAACTATTAAAGGAACTGTCTGAGATGTAACTGGACCGAAAGAAGAGTTAGAACCATCAATAAATGTGAGTGACACTGGAATCTGCTTTAACACACTGGGAATTTTATTTGCTTTTACAACATTTGAGTCAATGAAGTTGCCACATGCCCCGCTGTCGACCATTGCTTCAATGGAAATCTTTCCTTGATCCCACTGTAGGGTGAGAGGAACAAAAATATAATGATTAGATATGGTTCCGGGTGAATTTAATTTATTAATGTGGGAGAAATTACCTTCTGAATTCTTCTTGAGAAGAGGGCAGGTGGAAACGATGTGGTCAGGAGCAGAACAATATAGGCAAAGATTGTTAGCTCTGCGACGCTGTTTCTCTGCAGAGGTTAAAGGTCCTTTAATAACACTAAGATCCATTGGAGAATCTTTGGGAGGTGATCTAGATCTCCTGAAGGGAGTGACAGAATAGGTAGTGGCACGTTCGGTCTTTCTTTCGCGAAGGCGACGATCAATAGTGACTGAGAGGTGCATAAGATCTTCCAAAGTAGTGGGTAGGTCAACACGAGCTAGCTCATCCTTCATAGCTTCAGATAAACCCAAACGGAACTGGTTTCTGAGAGAAATATCAGACCATTGAGTTTCTCTGCACCAACATTTGAATTCTGAAATAAAATCTTCAACAGGACGCCTTCCCTGTCTAAGACTCCTGATTGAATTCTCAGCTGTTAACTGTTTGTTGGGATCTTCGTATAACAAAGACATTTCATCAAGAAATGTGTCAAAATCTCCTAGGAGATCTCCGTGTTCTTCTACATAGGTGTCAGCCCATACCCTGGGCTCACCTCTAAGAAAAGAAATTAATGTAAGGATCTTTATCCTATCAGAATGATAAGTACGTGGCTGTAGTTCAAACATCAGTCGACATGAACTAATAAATTGTCTGTAATTTTTTCTATCTCCAAAAAATGGTTCCGGTGAACAGGCCTTTGGTTCAGGTCTTTGCCTGGCTTGTGCCAAATTTTGATCTCTTAAAGCATCATTCTGCATACGTAACTCATTCATGTTGTTAGTAAGATTATCAACTCTTTGAGAGAGTGCAACTAAATGATTTGCAAGGTCAGCTGGATCCATTTAAAAGATATATGTAAATATATCCTTTATCTTTTTAGGTTCGGATATTATGTTATGACCCTGAAAATGATAAGACTCTACTTAATGTTTAGACCGCAGGTGTAGAGGCTTATCAGAAATCAACCACCAGTTCACTCTCACTGAACAATAAGAGTTTGGGGTATTATCATCATATCCTCTAATGAAGGTAACACATAAAAGTAGTAGCTTAATTCCTCTTAAGCTTAATTGATAGACACAACCCAGATACTATAAGCGTAAATCTAATTTAGGTATTTGCATCAAATAAAGGTAGTAGAAATTACTGGTATTGTAGTATCTCACCACACACATATGAATAGTATGAAGTACTCTGCTGTATCTGGTGCTAGTATATAGTAATAAGTATAGAGTCTAGGATATAGTTCAGGCATATACTAGCAATCACTATTAGCAACAAGCTGGTATTACGTATACTTGCGGTTTAGGAGGTGGTCTGTACCAGGAAAGTCCGCACAGGTGTTGATGGTACCTTATACAGCAGTAATGTGGTTTAGATATACTTGCGGTTTAGGAGGTGGTCTGTACCAGGAAAGTCCGCACAGGTGGTGGTGGTATCTAGCCTGTAGTGAGCAATGGTGGTGAATCTCCAGCAGAAGGTAGTGATGTCTTGGGTCTCTGAACAGGTGCGCTGTGAAGAGAGGTGCTACAGGGACTCTGTAGCTCGTTCTGGGTTCCCAGGTGGCGGCAGGGTCCAACAGGAATATCCGAACACCCTGCCGCCATTCCCGGGAGTTTAAATAGCCCGGGCAGTGGCTGAGCTGAGCGCCGCACGTTGGAACGCACTTCCGCGTTCCAACGTGGAGCGCAGACGTCCGCGCACCGGAAGTGACGCGGACGTGTATCTGAATGGAGCGCAACTGTCATAAGTGACAAGTCTGCGCTCCATGTGGAAGGAGTAACGCTGACGGCGTTACACCACCACTGACCATTCCAAGTATTTCACATTATCACCACCCTCTGAACTCGCCCTTGTAGTCAGGTTTCAATCTATGTACTCACCCTATGGTCCATGCCAACGGACCTTATTTTGTACAGTAAACGTTTATGGGGAACTGTGTCAAATGCTTTTGCAAAATCCACATACACCATTTCTACGGGCCTTCCTTTATCTAGATGGCAACTCACCTCCTCATAGAAGGTTAATAGATTGGTTTGGCAAGAAAGATTCTTCATGAGTCCATGCTGATTACTGTTAATGATACCATTTTCATTGCTAAAATCTGGTATATAGTCCCTTATCATCCCCTCCAAGAGCTTGCATACTATTGATGTTAGGCTAACTGGTCTGTAATTCCCAGGTATGTACAGTGTTTTGGGCCCTTTTTAAAATATTGGTGCTACATTGGCTTTTCTCCAATCCGCTAGTACCATTCCAGTCAGTAGACTTTTAGTAAAAATTAGGAACAATGGTCTGGCAATTACTTGAATGAGTACCCCAAGTACCCTCGGTGCAAGCCATCCGGTCCCGGTGATTTATTAATGTTAAGTTTCCCAAGTCTAATTCTAATTCTGTCCTCTGTTAGCCATGAGGGTGCTTCCTATGATGTGTCATGAGGATAAACACTGCAGTTTTGGTTACTGAAGCTTCCCCCCCCCCCCCCCGATTTCCTTGTGAAGACTGAGGAGAATAATAAATTCAATCTGCCACTATGTGTTTTTCACGTTTTATCTTAGCCGCCCTAATTGCACCCTTACATTTCTTGTTGCATTCTTTATAAAGTTTGAATGCTGATGATGATCCCTCAACCTTTTTTTGCTTTTATGTGCATTTTTACAATGCGTTAATATATCCAGGACTTTTGCTTGTTTTTTAAAAATGTATTACCCAATGGGATGCACTGGCTAATGCCCTTATTTAATATGCTCTTAAAGCAAACCCATCTCTCCTCCGTGTTCTGTTCCTAAGATTTTATGCCAATTTATATCTTCTAGCAAGGTTCATAGTTTAGGGAAGTTGGCTCTTTTGAAATTCAGTGTCTTTGTATTTCCCTTATGTTTCCTATTTGTGTGATTTATACTGAAGCCAATTGACCTGTGATCGCTGTTTCCTAAATTGCCCTGTATTTCCACATCCGTGATTGGGTCTGTATTGTTGGTAATCAGTAGATCCAGTAACGCTTTATTTCCAGTTGGTGCGTCTACTATCTGACCTATGAAATTGTCCTGCAAGACATTTAGCAACTGGCAGGCCTCAGACGAATGCATAGTTCCCTCCGCCCAGTCTATGTTTAGACAATTAAAATCCCCCATTATAATAAACACTTCCCATCCTTGCTGCTAATCCAAATTGTGATAGGAGGTCCGCCTCCCCCTCCACCCTCAGGTTAGGGGGCCTATAGCATACTCCCAGTATTAGTTTCTCCTTAGCTTCATCCCTTTGGAGCTCTAACCATAAGAACTCCACCTCCTCCCTAGCTCCATTAGTCAATGTCATCTCTCACATTCACTTGTACATTATTCTTGATATACAGGCATACCATACCGCTCCCCTTTTTTACCCTCTCTATCCCTGCGATAAAGGGTATACCCTTGAATGATTGCCAGCCAATCATGAGAGCTGTTGAATCAAGTCTCTGAAATTCCCACAAAATCCAAATCCTCCTCGTACAACAGTATCTCTAGTTCATCCATCTTGTCCGCCAGGCTCCTGGCATTGGTGAACATGCCTCGCAGTTTAGACCGGTCACATACTATCCTCTTATTGGGTGTTATGAGATTGCAACTAGAACTTGTTACTATACTTACCTTTGGTTTATGTGCTTTAGTCAACCTACCACTAATGCCTCCAATACTACCCTCTGGGATATGTCCCACGCTGACTATCTCTACCTCTGCACCCTCCCACCCCTCTAACTTTTTGGGCATCTTTACTCCCAGCACATCTGCACCCTCCTCATTTAGGTGCAGTCTGTCCCTTCTATAGTACTGGTGACCGACAGAAGTCGGCCCAGTCCTCCAGGAACCCAAACCCCTCCTTACTACACACCTTTTCAGCCACTTGTTTACTTCCCTAATCTCCCTCTGCCTTTCTGGTGTGGCTCGATGTACCGATAGTATTCCTGAGACTATTTTCTTGGAGGTTCTTTTCCTCAGTTTAGCTCCTAAGTTCCTAAAATCGTTCATTAGGACACTCCATCTGCCTCTGACTTTGTCATTGGTGCCAACGTGCACCATGACAGCCGGGTCTTCTCAGCCCCTCCCAGTAATCTGTCCATCAGATCCCATGATGTGCCAAACCCGAGCGCCCGGTAGACATCATACAGTTTGGCGCTTCAGGTCTTTGTCACAGATTGCGCTCTCTATCCTTTTAAGAATAGAATCACCTACCACGAGAATCTGTCTATTCTTTCCCTTCTCTTCCCCTCACTCACTGGGGGAGTTCTTCCCCTGGCAGCTAGGAGAGTGCCAGAAGTGCTGGTCCCTGGCCGGTTTCACCAATGTCACTTAAAGGAGCATACTTATTGGGATGCTCCAGCCCAGGATCGGCCTCCCTGGCACTTCGCCCTCTATCCTTTCTGATTGTTACCCTTCTACTCTTTTATGGTGCCTGCACCTTTGTCTCAACCCGCCTCTGAGCTGGCCCCTACTGGGACCTGCCGGGTACGTTCCTGGGTCTCCTGCAGTATGGAGGTTTTCTCAGTGCTGACAGTTGTTTGAAAAGAATCAACTCATGTAGAGGGGCATGTATTAGCCATCATCCCTTAATATTGTGAAAATAGAACAAAACCTCAAAGGGTGGGATTTTTAAGGCAACAAAATTTTAAACTCAAAAATATATACATTTATTACAAAATATAAATACAAATCAATAATATCATGATGTACAAAGTAAAATATGAATAGGATTCAACATGAAGATGTAATATTGATACTGTCCATCATCAAATACATGTCACCAGACCAACTGATGACAAGTATGAGCGGAAAATCCGACGTGTTTCAAATGTAGAACATTCTTCTTCAGGGAATATTACAGTATCAAATCTAAAAATGAATCAAAATACAAATTGATATTAAACATCTGAAGACCAAGGGATCACCATCCCACATCCTTAAAATATAAATGAGATAGTGACTAATCTTTCCTTTAAATCATATGTGTTCAAACATCTAAGGCTGCATCTCCCACGATGCCCCCAAACGGAAGGGTTCTCTTCTCATTCCCTGCATTAAAAAATTCCTCAATCCCTCCATCCCATAGGTGGGCCGGATAAATAAATCCAAATAATGGCGTTTAAATAAATGACCCTCACTGTATCGAAGAACCGAGAAAGAGCAAAAAATCAGATAAAGGGGGGTATATTAACTCTAAATTTCCAGGGACTAGGTGCCCATAAATGGTCACTTACTAACAAGTGGAAGGAGAGAATCCCCCAAGTGTGCTCCAGGATAAGGCCTACAGGCCCAAAAATCGCTAGAATAACCACCCTGCTGACAGAATATTGCACAGCCACCTCCTGCTGGAGCGAAACAAATGCCTCCTGAACCTACTAATAGCGGAGGGGGAATGACGCCAAAAGCCCATCTTGGCATTTCTTATATACTTACCGGTCCTTGTTCCAGGCAATGACGCCACATTCTCCACGCCGCTGTGTCCATACAGCGTTATGCGTGGCACACCTAGAATGGAGACAGGTGTGCCGCGTCATCAAGACACGACGGACGAATAGCCGTCACATGCTTGGACGTCTTCTCCGGCAATCAGGTGATCGCCGGAAATTCAGCCGTGGCCATCTTAATGATGGGCTATCTTGGGCTGAGAAGCTGGCAACACTTCCCTAGGTTGTAAACCAAGGGGAGTTACTCAAAAACCCAGATGGAACCAGGAACCCATCCGGAGATTAGGTGGAACTTATCCAGCTCTCCAGAAAGAAAGAGCCGAGTAAGCCATGTCCTGGAAGGGGTCCCATGGAGAAGTAAAAATACCGTATTTATCGGCGTATAACACGCACCCTAATTTTAAGAGGGAAGTTTTAGGAAAAAAAACTTCCAGACCTCTGCACAGCACATGGACCCCCTGCACAGCACACAGTACCCCTGCACAGCACATGGACTCCCTGCACACAGCACACGGAACCTCTGCACACAGCACACGGACCCCCTGCACACAGCACATGGACCCCCTGCACACAGCACACGGACCCCCTGCACACAGCACACGGAACCTCTGCACACAGCACACGGAACCTCTGCACACAGCACACGGAACCTCTGCACACAGCACACGGACCCCCTGCCCTTCACTGCACAGTACACAGCCCCCTTTCATTATAAAGTCCCCCCTCCTCCTCTGCACTCCCAGTCACCTGGGACAGCATTGCCAGCATACTGTAAAGTAAAAAAAACCTCACTGTCAGCCCCTTCTACACTGCTCCTCTGTCACTCTCACTGCAAATCAAAGCTTCTACATACCTCAATTAATGCTGTTTCATTGATGGTCACATGACCGCTCTCCTCCAATCACAAGCTAAACTCGATTAGGAGGCGGATCGGGAGGAGGAGAACAGACAGAACGAGCGTCCTTATCTCAGGCTTCGATTAATTTGAGAGGAGCGTTAGGAGAAAGGGCTGGCAATAATGTTTTCTACAACGCTGTCCCACGGCCAGGAGAGGCGGGGCGGCCGGCCTAACACCCTCCCAGTGGGTAGCACCCGGGGCAGACCGCCCGATCGCCGCCCCCATTGAGAAAAAAAAATCTGATATCAACGTATAACACGCAGGCATGGTTTACCCTCTATTTTCAGGGTAAAAAAGTGTGTGTTATACGCCGATAAATACGGTACCCTCTAAGTATAATGTTATGCCCCCAGGTAAAAAAAACACGGGGCAAAAACAACAAAAATAAACAAATACCACCGCTGCCATGGATTACCCTACTGGATGTATGTAGCATCCAAATGGGCATGGAGAGAACAGGTAACCTATATCTCTCCCCCCGGCAGCGGATGGGAGGTGTATATGAGGAAAAAATAAAATGCACAGAGGAAATAGAAATCCCCCTCTCTCCCAATAAATGGGGAAGGGAGAACCCCCATTGGGATCGTGGTACCTACACGCCACAACTGACCCCATCATGGGAAGTGCACACCAACTAGAAGAGTTGAAACATAATTTATCCAAAAACATGAAAATCGAAATGATAATCGTTAAATAAACATAATAGTAGTGGCAAAAAAATTGTGACAGCACTTATATAGAACTACTAGTGTCTAAACAAAATCGTGTCTAAAAAATATATAATATAAATACATACAAGAAACCCCCATCTATATATCTCCAGTGGTTAATAAGTTTCGGGTCCCCCCCCCCCCCACACACACACACACATCTATCCATTGGGTATATCAAAAAAAGTAAAAGGAGAAATTGTAAATATGGGTCCCCCCCATATGCCCAAAAACCTTCAAAACTGGACAGGGTGGTATCCACCAGATAGTGGAGAAGAATAATGCTGAAAAAGCCAGCAGTCCAAACAAAGAGGTAACAGAGAGTCCAAATAATGTTAGCTCTGAAATCTCCAGGGAACTCATCCATCGGTCTATTTTCCCCGAGCTGTATCCCTCTAAAAATGGTCTGTAGCTTTCCACCTCGTTTAGGACAGGGGGTGTTGTGGCCTTCAGGTACCTGATCCAGCGCATCTCCCGCTGGAGCAGGACCTTATTTCAATCCCCCCCCCCCAGTGGAATATGGATTCTATCCAACACCGTGAAATTCACTACGGGCATCCGATAGTTGTGACATCTAGCCACATGTCTTCCCAGAGGAAGATATAAGTTGCCAATACGCATAGAATGTACACGTTTTTCCACCCGTTTCCATAATTCCTGTTTAGTTTTTCCAATGTAGAAAGAACCACACTGGCACTGCATGAGATATACAACGCCACGAGTTCTGCAATTTGCAAAATGTCTCAGTGCAAAGGTCTCTCCATTCGGCAGTGCCAGTGTGGTTCTCCTACCTATTACTGTGCATTGTGCTGACAGTTGTTTCCCTAGATTCAGAACCTGGGCTTCCAGGGAAACAATGTGCTTACATTTTGTACAGCAGTATTTGCCCTCGATCAGATAATCAAGGAATGCATACATGCCGCAAGATATACACGAGTCGCATCTCCACACCCACCGGGCATCGTAACTACCAATTTAATGAGGATTGGGATTATACCCTGTCCAAATGACCACTAGATTCCTGACACTACTAAACAAAACAATACACAGGTACTCAACAAGACAATACACAAGTACTTGCAGACCATGTGCACTCGCAGACCCACGTGCACTTGCATCCTAAGTGCACTCGCAGACAACATGCACTCAATACACAGGTACACACAATACTAGGGTATTAACAATCCACACACTACTCCGACAAATGGAAATACTCGAAATGGACTCCTCTGGCATCCAGCAACCCTGGGCCGAACTTGCCCCAAGCACTTTTTCTCAGTCAGACAGGCTGGCGCTCGTCGTGACCACCGTCATATGCAAGGGAAGGAACGATTTCCCCTCCTGAAGGACAGGAGACCAAAAAAACACGGCAGTGACGTCGTGGTGTTATGACCCAGGTGAATCTGAGTGTCCAAGAAGTCAGGGGACTTGTCCAATTTGAACAGGATTTCCTTCTGAAGGGTCCTTGTATAGAACGGAGCGTACGGAACCACTTCAAAGACAGATACCATCAGTCTGAGAACCTGCATGCAACAGCAAAGGGGGTACCGCCTATCAGACAGGAGCATGGCCGGTACAAGGCAGGGGCAGAGGGGTCAAGTGCCCTGGGCGCTACCATTTTGTAAAGGAGGGGGGGCGCAGCCGCAGGTGAAGTGACCTGTGTGTCATTGCCAGCGTGCCGACTGCCGTGTACGCGCCGCTCGCCACTCCTGTATCCGGGTCCGCCACCTCCCACCCCTGCTCCCTTCCCTGTCTGCTTACTCCCCCTACGGAGGAGTCTTAGTCCCTCCCTGCCAGCGGCGTGACGTCACGCCAATCACGGCCGGAGGCGAGGGGGGAGATGGAGGACTCCGAGGGCTGCACAGGGAGCTGTGTCGGCGCTGCCTGTGATGTGACTCACAGCCTGGGAGCTAGAGAGGAGGAGCCGCCGACGAGGAGCCTGCCTGGCTCTAGCTGGAACATGTGTCTTCTACAAAACGGACTTCTGAACTGTAAAGTAAGCAGATAATAAAATGGCTAAGAGGGGGGGGGGGCTCTTGAGGGGCTGACTGAGGTGAGGTGACCAGAACTTAATAAAAAATGTCAGATAATTTTTTTTTTGTGTTATTTTAAATGAGCCATGCAACCTATCAAAAGCAGCCACTGTACCCATCGAAAGCAGCTACTGTGCCCGTCAAAAGCAGCCACTGTGCCCATCAAACGCAGCCACTGTGCCCATCAAACGCAGCCACTGTGCCCATCAAATGCAGCCACTGTGCCCATCAAACGCAGTCACTGTGCCCATCACACGCAGTCACTGTGCCCATCACACGCAGTCACTGTGCCCATCACACGCAGTCACTGTGCCCATCACACGCAGTCACTGTGCCCATCACACGCAGTCACTGTGCCCATCACACGCAGAAACTGTGTCCATCACACGCAGAAACTGTGTCCATCACACGCAGAAACTGTGTCCATCACACGCAGAAACTGTGCCATCAAACGCAGCCACTGTGCCATTGATTGTCGCCACTGTGCCCATCAAAAGCAGCCACTGTGCCCATCAAACGCAGCCACTGTGCCCATCAAACGCAGCCACTGTGCCCATCAAACGCAGCCACTGTGCCCATCAAACGCAGCCACTGTGCCAACACACGCAGCCACTGTGCCAACACACGCAGCCACTGTGCCAACACACGCAGCCACTGTGCCCATCAAATGCAGCCACTGTGCCATCAAACAGAGCCACTGTGCCCATCACATGCAGAAACTGTGCCCATCACACGCAGCCACTGTGCCCATCAATTGTCGCCACTGTGCCCATCAAATGCAGCCACTGTGCCATCAAACACAGCCACTGTAACCATCAATTGCTTCCAGTGTGCCCCATCAATTGCTGCCAGTGTGTGCCCATCAATTGCCACCAGTGTGCCCCATCAATTACCGCCAGTGTGCTGCCAGTTTGCCCCATCAATTGCTGCCAGAGTGCCCATCAATTGCCGCCAGTGTGCCCATTAATTGCCGACAGTGTGCTGCCAGTTTGTCCCATCAATTGCCGCCAGTGTGCTGCCAGTTTGCCCCATCAAATGCCAGCGTTTCTTAAAAACGGGGGGGGGGGCGCAGTTTGCCATCTTCGCCCTGGGCACCAAATGGCCTTGTCCCAGCACTGGACAGGAGCAATTAAACTGCCAATTGAAGCTTCCAGAGCTTTTCCAGTGGAAGGAGCACCTTGGCGTAGTCAGACCCAGATAGTCTAGTCAGGGTCAGAGCGGATTTCTGGAAGCTCAGGATCCACCCAAACTCTTGCAAGGTGTGGATCATAATACCGGTAGACACATCGTCCCTCCAGGCCATACGAGGCTGCGCCCTCAGAAGCAGGTCATCCATATAAATCAATTATGGCAATTCCCCATTGTCTCAGCAGGGCAAGGACTGGAGCCAGTAGAGGAAACACTAGTGCTTGATATCATAGACGCCAAGAAATCTTCCTGATGAAGGGAGCACACTACGGACCAAATGGAACTTCTGAACGCACAAAAAGCAGTTCAGGGTCTTGAGATCCAGGATCAGGAGAAACCATCCTTCCTTCTTCGGGACCGTAAACAGGTTGGAGTAAAACCCCTGAAACCATTACGAATCTAGAACCGGAACAATCACCCCTTGACTCAGCAAATTCCTGCACCTTCCTGTATAAAGCCTGCAGGCGAACTGGGGAAAGATGCGGGTTAAAAGGAAAATCCTCTACAGGGACAAGATTGGAATTCTATTTTGAACTTAGACAGGATCAGCTCGTGGTCCACTTGTCGGAAATCAGGGAGGTCCTTCATGAATCTTCATGCTGAGAAGGACTTGTCTGCATTCTTTGTCGGTTTGGAAGTCCAGGGTCTTCCAAGAAGGGGCCTTCAAAGACCTGAAACACTTATCTGCAGATCTGGGGGGGGGGGGGGGGAAACTTCTTGTGCACAGAAAAAGAGGGACCCCTCTAATGACATGGTTCCTTCCCCGTCGGGACTTTGGAACACAGGTATTGTTCCCCCCCAGTAAGATTCTCTATTATGTAGTCCAGGGTGGCCCAGAAGAGGCAATCACCCTGGAAAGGCAAATTTTTGAGAGCCTTCTTCGATGTCTGGTCTGCAGACCAACATTTGAGCCACAGCACATGCTGAAGCACCACAGCTGAAATGGAAAGCTTGGAAAGTAAAGGGGCCACATCCAACGAGGTGTCGCACACAAACTTAAGGCCCTGAATCAGCTTCATCAGAAATTTGGTCCATTTGAAGGGAGAACGCACAGCAAACCGTTTCTGGACCACAAAGGGTTGCTTAGGACATTACTAATCCTTGTAAATAAATTTGTCAAAATAAGTGGGATAAGGGACCATCTTCACCGCACGCCGTGGCTTGTGCATGCCAAAGGGGACAGACACATCTGCAGCCACCCCAGAAGCATCCTCCATTTTCAAGTTTTCTCGCTCTGAGGTAATAGGCGAGTCCACCAGCATCTTTTTGTGCGCAACTGTAGCAGCAAAGGACTCATCCTCACTGTTGGAAGGCTTGAGGATCTCGTTCACAGGACCTGTGAGCAGCAGCAGAGCGGGACTCAGGATCCGACAATGCCAAACAAACAGGAGAGGGTGGGGGTAACTTTTTAATAGCCTTACGTTTAATGCCACCTCTACCCGGGAAACAAAGGACTCCAGGACTGTCATCAGTGTGTATAGGGAAACAGTAGACCCCGGGGACCCCCGCGCCAACTCAAGGAGGGGGTCAGGTGGGAAGATGTATTTCTGGGACTCCATTTCTCTAAGGGACCCACAGGGAAGGCACCATCAGGCAAGCCCACTAGATGCAAGGAACCCCAAACAAAAGGTATACAAGGCTAGCAGAGAGGAGGGATACCCCATCAGGACTCACCAAAACCCAGGAAAAGGGAGAAAAAAAGGAAAAAAAAAAGTATATGAGAACTGGATTGCCTATGCAGATATGGGGCTTAAATCAGCCAGAACTGTCCATAGGCAGTGCCAAGTTTATTTTTCTGCCTAGTGTCCTACATCTTTGGGTAATGCTATAACCATATGATTAAGAATATAAGAAGCTGTATCCATCAATAAACATAAGAGAAATAAATGTTTTTGTTGCAGGGGATGCCCAAAATCTGCTTTGAATCTTAGTGCACACTTCTGAGAAAATCAGTAAACCAATCACACAAGCTGAAAGTGACATTTCTGGCTACGTTTCACAGAAAATTACAGTACAGAAGATTAAAAAGGAAATGTGATTTTCAATAATGTTATATTTCAATATGGTGTGTCAAAACTATATATGCTATATTTTTTTATTTGCCATTTTTTCCCATTAAAGTGGAGCTAAAATTAACTGTCTTAGAATTACCACTGATCCCATGTCTATTAATTAAGAAGAAACTGAGTAATGTGGTCGCTAAGGGGTTAATGCCCCAAGTACATACTGGGAGAAAATGTCACAATTTAAAGTACAGCTATAAATACAATGGCCAATACTAAATAATGGCTGCTACTGCTGCATATTTCTATTATATTCTTTAACCTTAAATAACAGGAACTAAGCAAACAAGATATAGATACATTCTATTAATCTTGGAGGCAAGGCAAACATAGCTGTATGGTTCCTGAGGAAACTGTAAAAGTATTACAAGAGGGCAAACAGTCACTGGTGCAGATATTTTAATAGAAACAATAAATCATCATATTTAAATTTTTGAAATGACTGCAATGAATAGAAAATGAGTCATTAATTATGACGATACATTTGTGCCAGTCTTTGGTGACATTTACAGTATTTTCACAAAAAAAAATGATATATACATATAAATGTGCATGTGACAACTACACATGTAAACAAAAAAATGTAATTGAATCCAAAATGATCAATATTCCTAAAGAAATGTCATGATTTGTGTGCAATAAACAAAAAGACAAACAATAAGCAAAAATAGAAATAAAAAATCTGAATCAAATAAAAGATTTAGTCTAAACATTGCTACATTCAAACCCCAATGTGCATACTGGCATGCTGTGTCATGCACCCACATTGCTCAATGTTTGAATTACACTTCATCACCGCTAAAAGGCCACAGCTGTTAAAAGGTTCATAAACCTCCAATATTTATAATTAATAGTATGTAATTCCATTAAAAAAACATGAAAGGTGATCTTCAGTCTATTACTGAATGAGCCTGAGGACATTCTAACCAAACATGCACATGTTAATACTTCAAAAATAGCAGGGCATAAGTAACTGTCAAGGTAGAAAAAAAAATTATATACACATATAAATACAATAATGTACGATTGTTCCACTACTTTGTGGAAGTACTGTTTATATCTCAACTTTAGGCAGGTGGAAATCATGAATTAACATAGTTATGTAAAATTTTAAATCATAAAAATCCTGTCATTAAATACATCAAACCTTAACCCCTTCATGACCAGGGTCAAAACAAACCAATTTTGCAACTTTGGCATGTGTTCCTGAAACTGTACATATCATCACAGCTACTTAGTGTATCCAGTTGGATTATGCCATGTTTTTAAGGACAGATTGTACTATCATGTGGTGTTAAATGTTAGATATCTCCTGATTTAGTTTTGTTAAAAAAGAGTAAAATTGGTCCAAAATAGTAAAACATTTTAAACTTTAGCTGTATATGTTTATGCCATTACCATGACCCACTATCAAAATAAACATTCAAAAACAATTCTCCTACTCGATTATGGTGATATCAAATATGGGTGTTTTTTTTTGTTATTTGTACCTATACTAGGGCCAACAATCAATAGTATGCATTTCTGTTTTGTTTTTTTACACCCACCTAAACACACTGACAAAGGACTCATGCATACTGCAGGTCAAAAACACTGCTTTTACAGGCGTTTTTCTGCCTCTAAACTCCCCTCCATTTTAACCTGTGTGTCCATGCACACTATAGGCACCTACAGGTGTGTTGAGTCAGGGATCCTACGTAACATATACCTGTTTATTTGCAGCCATTTGTCCAGTACATCTTTGTAAAACTCAGATGAAAAGGATTTTTCACAGACTCACAAAGGGGGCAGGGAGCCGCAGTTAAAACACTGCCTGATTGAAGGGAATGGACCTCCCCTCACACAGCACACAGGAACCGAGTTGAGCCTGTCAATCACAGGCTCTGTCCTAAAAGTTTCTTGCCCTGTCATCAGAAGGGACTCATGCTGATAACAGAGGTAATAGACAGCAGAGAGAAGTGATACCTAGTGCTTGGAGAGAGTAAACACTATAGAAATGTTTGCTTTTACAGATTTCATGCCTGAGGTTTACAGCCAAATTAATCTATATTTTTTTTAAAGGACTGATTTGTTTTTTGGGGGTTTTCTTTTGACAGACATGTCCTCTAGCGAGGAGGAATTCATAATATCTTCTCCTCTTCCCTAGAGAAAGTCCTTTGCTTCTCCTCTTCACAGATTCACAGACGTAAAACCACACAGGAGCGGGCTACAGAGTAAATGATCCCAGAAATATCCAGGGTCCCAAACGTTAGGAGAGACATACAGCTCTCATAGACAGCCCTGTCTCTGTCCTGGGAGTGTGCGTAGGGAGAGTAGGGGAAGAGTTAGAACAACTGGAAGAAGTCTGGATTGAACAGTGCTCCGTGAGATGTTCAAAGCTTGGGATATTTTTTTTATAGCGTAACCATGCTTTAAACTTCTCCACAATTTTATCCCTGATCTGTCTGGTGTGTTTCTTTTTTTTTATTTCACTCTTAATTTTTCTTTAAAACAATAAAAATTCAGTAGCAAAATAGCCATTACCGTCAACATAGAGTCAATAAGTGTAACAAAGAAAAAAAAAAAAAAAACACAAAAGCAAAAAGAGAACTAGAAAAAGGGCAAAACAAGTTTCTCCCGATTACCTTTCCTAGTTCCAATATTGTATACATGGCAATACTCATTATCCCCTTCCCTCTCCCCCCCCCCCCCTATTAATATTCAGTTAGTCTCATTGTATTTAAATTCATAGATCATTTCTTTCGACCATTTCTTTTATAGCCGCAAGCTGAATTAGCTTGCCTTTAGTAATCGCGCATTTTTTTCGGTGTTTGTGCATGATTGGTGGTGGTATACGCACTCTCTGCCGTATATCCTAATGGTTCTAGGATTGTTTACAAAACACTTTTTGATTGTATTGATATTTTGGACCTTTTTGCACACATTCATTTATGCTACTCACTTTAGGAAAATTATTTTTTTCCTAACCCTGGATTATTCGGTTTTCTATATAGTGTTATTATACACTTATTCCTTCACAAGTGATTTTGTATTTTTTAATTATTAAGGTATTTTTTGGTTAGCGTGGCTACATTGCCTTTCTATTTCTATTTGTGTGCATCTCACATTCTAGCCGCTGCTTATGTTATTAGGTATTTCTGTTAGCGTGGTATTATTTTATTTTTTCACATAGGATAACATGATGCAAAAGTTTAATGGACTGTAGAAAAAACGTCTACTGACAAAAATAGCTGCTGTAAAAACGTCAAACATCCAGTGTGCATTAGGCCTTAAGGCCAAGGTGGCCACAGACGCTCCTGAGATTCACAAACCAGTTGCTCTAGTTATCCATTTCCTGGGGATCAACTGCCATTGTTCGTCTTCTTATATCGTTCTTTCTTGTCTTACAGTTGTCACCCTGATTTCCAATTTTTTACACAAATCTGTAATTTCTTCTGTAAACCTAAGCTCGGCTATACGTCCATTTCTCCTTGCGAACAAACATGCGGGAAAACCCCAGTTATATTGGATTTCTTGTTCCTGCAAGATCTTCAATAAGGGTTTTAATGTCCTTCTTCAGGTTTCTTGTTAAAGGTCCTGAAAAATTTGCATCATCTTTTCCTTATATTCAATTGGTGGTTTACCCCCCTATGTTTTCCCAGATTTTTTTTTCCTTCCTCCCAATTTTTAAATCGGACCATTAGGTCTCTTGGGCTTTCCCTCGGCATCCCTTGCGGTCTTCTTAGTCTGTGTACTCTCAATTTTTATTGGATTTGTTTCTTGTTTTCCTTGTATTCTTAAATTTTTCTTTGTTTCCATTTTCTTGTTCTAATCTATACGCCTGTTCCTGTGCTATTTTTAAGTTTTTTGTTCCCCTAAAAAGTTAAAAACTCTTAATTTTGATTGTGTGGGAGTCTGTTTTTTTTTCTACTTCCTCCACTATTGTAAGCATATGACCCGGATCTTTATGGATTATTGGCATTTCTGTTTTTAAAGAGTTCTCAGAGGTCGCAAACCTGCCTTCCATATCGGTTTTTGTTGGCAATTGTGGTGTCCTCTGTTGTTCCTCGTCTATTCCTGCCCCCAATTCTTGGTCAAGATCTTGTTCAATTCTGTATTCTGAGAGTGTGCTTATTTCTAGGGATATTTTATTCTGACATTTTTTCTTTTTTTCTTTAGTTTCCGTTTGACGCCCTTTACTGCTTTGTTGTTTTTCGGTTTGCATATCTTCACCTCCTACTTGGGTTACAAATTTGTTCATAGGTCCGGAGTCGGGACTTAAACTGGGATGGGGTGATTTTGCCACTGCCCCCCCTCTCGCCGATTTCCCCTCATATTCTCTGTTTTTTTTTTTCCCCCAAGATGTATCCAGGGATATATGGTGTGGCCTTCAAACAGGGAACAATGGCGGGGTAGTGGTGAAGTATACACTTTTCACCAGCAATCACCTTACTTTTTAGGGTCACACTTATTTTACTGCACCTTTATCCAATTTCTCTCAGTAATCACTCCTTCATAGTGCCTGCTAGGTTCGTAGAACATATAATGTTCTCGCAACTTATCTTAGACTTTAAGGAGCATCAGTCATAGCAAGTATAAAGACATTTTAAAGAATTACTATTTTTCCAAGCTGCAACAGGAAGACCAGGAATGTGCTATATGACTATAGAACTATCAGTTTATGCATGATATATCTCCATACATTTTAGAATACTATGCGTATGAGGAATCTGATATTTAGGCTGGACTCAACACTCCCACTTTCTTGCTGTATTTCTTTTATGTCCTTTAAATATATCATCTGCTTATTTATTTTTTTACACCATGTTTTACAGGTATAGGAGTTTTAAATGTTACTCATCTGCCTTCCAGGTCTTCGAAGTATCGTTCGGTTTCGGCAGTGAACAGAGGGGGGCCCGCAGGAAACCTTTATATGTGCTTCTTTGTTTCAGCACTCGGCAGCCTCTTCTCTATCTTTTCTGATCTACCCTGATCACTTCCGAGCAGCCGAACGCCAGCCACCGATTGCCCAGGTGTCTCTGGAAGCCTTTGCCTCCTCTCTCCTTCCTCCGTGTCACTTCGAACACCTGAGGCATGCACCATCCTGCACCACTGTACACCACCCAGATGACAGGAGGGGGGGGGGAAGGCACCCAGCAGCTCGTCGGGTCCGATCCACACTCCCTGCCGACATTCCATCGTCCCCCACGTCCTCCCGCCACAGCACAACTTCCGGAGCAAAGTGTATCTGCTCTGGTGAATGGGAGTGAACCACAGCTGTGGCTAGCAAGGAATTTCAATGCACTTCTCTATGTGAGAAATCAGTATTGGACCCCAGGCGTCACTCCACACAAAGGGGAGTTTGGGGGTTCTCTACATCATCTCTCACATAAAGGAATGAGTTGAGCTTCTAGGGGTGATCGCATTACAACATGCGACCAGAGCCTAGCGTTAAAAAATACAATTCACTAGGAGATTCCAATGCACAACTGGTGCATTATCAGTATTGGACACCAGGCATCACTCCAATCAGGGAACAGGAGTTTGGGGGTTCTCTACATCATATCACTGTAATCATAAAGTAATGCATTAGGCCACTATGGGAGCAGGTATGAAATACCTTCGAGCCTTAGCATAGAAAAGTTTAGAGCAAACATGCTCAGTAACTTAGGGCATGAGCCCTTTAACAAGTAAGAACGTATGTCAGGCACGTAGCATATGAGAATACCGTATGCAATGGCAGTTTACTTTAGAGAGACAACTTTGGCGTAATTGAATTGAAAGTGTATGTCCCTTTAAGATATTCCTCAGTGGTCACCTGAAACACACCAAATAATCCCAGGCAGTAAGATGGCATTAAATAAGCCAATTTTAAATACAGTACTTGTAAAGGCTATATGTAAAGCTGGTAATTGTAATAGTACTTATCCATTTGCACAGGATCAGCATTGTAGTATCATAGCAGCAAGGGTTTTCTTTGGTTCAGGGTCTCCTGGTGGGGGATAGCTTGGGGTGTCCGCAACAACTCCTGCAAGGTTGGCAGCTCAGCTCCAGGTGTGGGATAAATCCCAGGTTAGGGATGGATAGTGCCTATGGGTTGTCTGTAGCCAGGCCGGCTACCGCCGACAATATTAGAACAGCGTATCTATATGAATTGAATGCCTTTATAGGCAGGAGACAGGTGCATGGGGAAAACGCCGGTGATCACACGGCGCACTTCCACGTTCCAGGCTGGAACACACGTGGCGCAGGGTGATGACGTCACCCGGGCGCTGTATGCATTCCAGCGTGGAGCGCATTACGGCACTGAAAGCGCCTGTTACACAAAAGAAGACAGCTGGATGTGTCAGGCAGCAGGGATCGAACCCTCCCTGTCCACGGCCCACAATAAGAGTCGGGGTTGGGGTATTAAAGAAAAGGGAGCTGAATACAAATGCACGCCACCCTTTTACAGATATTTGTAACAAAATTGGAAAACCATTGATCATCTTCCTTCCACTTCACAATTATCTGCCACTTTGTGTTGGTCTATCACATAAAATCCAAATACAATACATTTAGGTTTTTGGTTGTAACATTACAAAATGTGGGCAATTTGAAAAAAAATATGAATCATTTTTCAAGGCACTTTATGTAGGCTGCCATTGCTGTTCTCTCCTTTAGAAAATGCTAGCTGCCAAGCTATAATGCTGAAACAACTTCTTTAATGTTTTCTGAATTGCCAAGCAGGAACAAGTATGCTGATCAGAAGTTCTGTTTTCACCAGCTACACATTGGTTTTGTGTCTGTGATTCAAAGCCCTTTGTGCCCCACTGCGATCTCAAAACATACACACAAAATAATATAGAAATATCAAAGGTTAAAGAAAAAATTATTACATCAACTTGCCTCCATGGATTTTAAAGTTTTCCACTGGGACAGAGCTGGCAACATTGCCAATATGAGAAAGCATATCCTCAGGAATACCAGTTGGGGGGCAGGTCATGCTTTTTGGTTCCCCCTCTAAAGTAAAAAAACCTGCAAAAAAAAAAGGTTGCTGTTGTAACATTCATGAACAGTCAGCTTTCCAGAAACACTAAAAAGATTTTAGCTTACCTGGCCAAGGAGAGTCCAACCAATGCTTGATGTTAAGGATTTTCTTGTCTTTGGACTGTGTATATGCCTCCTCACAGATCTTGTCATACTTGGCAATCTCCTCCTGCATTAAGAGATTAAACACATTTATAAAAACAAAAACAGAAATAGAAGTGGGAGCTATCGGCCTATCTCCCTTCTGAATACTGACCTTAGGTTATTTACTAAGATCTTGGCCGTTAGACTCCAACAGCACCTACCGTCCCTCATCCATTTAGATCAGATGGGGTTTGTCCCGACTAGGGAAGCCAGGGACAATACCACTAAAGTATTAAACCTGTTACACGTTGCGGTAGATAGTAAAACACCATGTCTTTTCCTTGGGATGGACGCCGAAAAGGCGTTCGCCCGGGTCAACTGGGCGTTCATGTTCGAGACGTTGGGATATATAGGCCTGGGGAGTAAGCTGCTTCATTGGATAACTGCAGCCTACACTGAACCTACGGCCAGTGTTAAAGCTAATGGGGTGCTTTCAGAGACCTTCACAGTTACCAACGGCACTAGACAGGGTTGCCCCTTATCGCCCCTCCTGTTTGCACTTTCCCTGGAACCCTTTTTGTGCCACATCCGATTGAATTCAAACATCACAGGCATAGGAGTGAACGGAAGGCAATAAAAAATCTCTGCCGACGCTGATGACCTGATGTTCACCCTTACAAATGCCATGGTCTCCCTGCCAAATCTGTTACGCGAATTTGAATTATATGGCCAGCTCTCCAATTTTAAGATAAATGTTACCAAATCTGAGGCAATGGGCATAGGGATTCCACCTCCCCAACTTACTACACTCAGAGATGGCTTCCATCCGAAATGGATGGATACGGCTCTGATGCATCTTGGTATTCATATACCTACGTCTTTCTCCCGAGTTTTTAAGTTAAACTTCCCACCCCTTTTGAAGACAATCCAACAGTCGCTGGACCAATGGAGCAGCGGCTTGCACTCCTGGTTGGGCCGCTGTAATATTCTTAAAATGGTGGTGTTGCCTAAACTTTTGTATCTTATGCAGGCCCTCCCAATTCATATTCGAGGATTTTTTTTAAACAAACCCATTCTATTTTTACTCGTTTCCTATGGTCAGGGAAACACCCACAACTGAGTAGGGCAACACACTCACTACCCAAATCGCACGGGGTGTTGGCATTACCAGACATGCGTCTTTATTATCAAGCATGCCACCTTAGTAGACTTCTCGACTGGAATAGGCATAAGGACATCAAATTGTGGATGCAGCTGGAGCAAGATCAGAGTGAAATCTCTCTTATTAGGGTCCCCTGGTGTTACACAGCTTTGGCACCCAAAGTTAAGCAACACACACTAATAGGTAACACGGCCGGAGAGTGTGAATGCCTGTTATCGGGACCCCCTTTCTCAACGTGCGAAGACCCGTGAAAGGGTCACCCCCAATTTGGATCAGGTCTACACGATAGGATTTTTGCGGGAAGCGGGAGTTCACCAGGCGTCACATTTTAGCACTCTGGGTAGATGGAGGACGTGTTCTGAGCTGGTGGACCCTAACGGCCAGTTTAGATTAGACTTCATGAGAGCTTTGTAATTAAGTCACTTTAAGACCATTTCACCCCCCCCCCCGATGCTCTGCAACACCCAATTACGACTATAGAAGAGCTCTGCTCAGAGACTGGGGCGATTGCTTATACATTATCTTTGACGTATGCTGTATTGATAACACCTCAGGGAGACCACCAACTTCCGACTCTATTGAAATGGGAGAGAGACCTAGACCGTCATTTTACTTCGAATGAGAAAAAACTGATAATTCAGTTTACTCATAAGTCCCGACGCAGTGCGCGTAAGTTATACGTCCGGCATAAAGTTATGCCCCATAAAGGAGGTGCAACCAAGCAGCAGACATGCAAAGGTCTGCACCAGGAAATACAAGCCGGCGTATTTTACGTTGGACGTGTGTCTGGCTGGGCGTAGGTTACGTTCACGCCATAGGCAGTGATCCGCCGTAGTTTAGGCAGTTGTTCAGACGTGGTTGTAAGCATGCGCAGAGGAATGCGACCACGTCCCGGCGCATTCGCAATTAGTAATACGTATCTGTCTGGCGCTCGGACCATCATTTGCATGGGGTCACGCCTCATTTGCATGGCTCACACCTACTTCCGGCGTACGCCTTCGAAACCCAGTGCAGTTTTGGGAGCACTGGCTTTGTAAAATTCCATGCTTGCCTCTCTGTGCTGCGTTGGCATAGCGTATATTATTTGCGCTACGGCGGCGTAATGTGCGCCCGCTCTCTGTGAATCTGGGCCATAATGTTTGGGGGTTAAAAGTAATTTTCTAGCAAAAAATATGAATTTTAACTTGCAAACACCAAATGTGAGAAATAAGCTTAGTCATGAAAGGGTTAAATGACTAGGGGCCAAAAAACAGCACTGTGCATCCAGGAAAAGATCATCTGAGGGCACGATAAAGTTGTAGAACTCATATTAACTTTTCCATGATTCCCAATCATGTTCCCAGTAATGTTAATAGTGTAGTGTTGCACTGTACCTCAAACTCTTGCAGGGAAACAATGCCCTCAGAGATCAGCTTGTCCGCGCACTTCTTCAACACTGGGACCTGCTTATGGATCTGTTTGTACATCAAGGGCTGTGTGAACATGGGTTCATCCATTTCATTATGTCCACTGCGACGGTAGCAGACCTATACAAATATAAAGACAGTTGTAAAGAACTTTATAACAAAAACATTTTATTAACCTGTGCAGCTAGGTAAAATTATCTATTTTTATTAAGCCATTACTTATTTATGCCATGTCCTCCACATAACAAACATGGACAAGCACCAGGTCCTTGATGCCTTGTACACACGATCGGAATTTCCGATCGAAAAAGCCAGACGGACTTTTTCCATCGGATATTCTGATCTTGTGTAGCCCCATCAGAGTTTTTTCATTGGATATTCCGATGAATTCCTTTGGAGTTTAGATACAGAACATGTTATATTTTACTCCAATGTGATTTGGCCAGGCAAAAGCCTCATCGTGTGTATGGGGCGTAACAGAATTGCTGTAAAACTATGGGAAAAGAGTCCCAGGGGTAAATATAGATATCACACTATGCCATGCATTTGGCGCCACCTTTTGTCAGTACCATAGCCTTAACAAATTTTTAAAGATGTTGGATTTGCTAAATTCTCTATTCTCTTATGAAATGAAGACATAAAAAAAATCTGTGGCAAAAGAGACAGTAATCTCAGAGAGGAGATCTGATCAACAAAGGCTTCAAGAAGTATGCAATACTAAGGCCTCATGCCCACGGACGTTTTTACAGCCACTTTTCTGAGCATTTTTTGCAGCTTAAAGCGGAGGTTCACCCTTAAAATTAACTTTTCAGCATCCTTAAACTCCATCCCATTTAAGCATCATAGCGTTGTCAATTTTTTTTTTCAATGGTCCCTTACCTGTACTTTGCTGTGCTTCCGGGTTTTCATCCCAGCGGGGAGTGGGCGTGTCTCTATTTTCCCCGACGGCGCTGTGCATTGTGGGCGCTTTTTGCCTGGTGTTCTTGCAGTGACGTGTGGGCCAATCACAGCACATCAACTGAACTAGCTGCGCGTGTAGTCTCACGCTAGCTGTGCTGTCACATGACGAACTAGTGTAACATCACAGCGGGGCGTGTCCTGTTCAGGACGCCGCCGGCCGTTGTGATGGCAACTGTGCAGTGTTGACGGCGCGACTCGCCGTCAACACTGCGCATGCGCGGGATTACGCGGTGAATGCTGGGACATCAGCATTCGCCGCATCCCGGAAGAAATACAGGAGGGCTTCAAGGTGCCCTCAATGAAGATGGCAATGTTCATGACAACATTTTATAAAATATCCTTTGCTGGCAAAGCGCGATCGTGGCGGCTGCAAGATCGGCACTAGTAAGTGAAGAAATGTGTATTTGAACAGCAGCAGAGTAGTCAGGAAAAAGAAAAACGTTTCCCAGCAGAACCTCCGCTTTAAAACAGCTCTCCATGTTAGCCTATGGCCTCATGCACACCATGACGTTTTTGAGCTGTAAATGGCTGAGCAGTTTTTAAGCTGCAAAAAAAAAAAACAGGACCAGTGCATTCTGAGGCTCCGGCGTTAGAGCTGTAAAGATGTCAGACGCCGGAAAACGTGATTTAACGAGGCTTAACGCTGTGTTAAGCCTCATCCGACGATTCTTTCTCTATTCAAAATCAATGGTTCCCTATGGGAGCTCATTGATTTCAATAGAGGTCGCACCAGAAGTCGGATCGACTCGTGTACAAAGAATCTTGAAGGGGAACCCCCGCGAAAATTAAATAAAAATTGGCGTGAGGTTCCCCCCAGGATGATACCAAGCCCTTCGGTCTGGTATGGATCTTAAGGGAAATCCCCCACACTGGAAAAAAAACGGCGTGGGGGTTCCCCCAGGATCCATACCAGACCCTTATCCGAGCACGCAGCCTGGCAGGTCAGGAAGGGGGGCAAGCGAGTGCCCCCCCCCTCCTACACCGTACCAGGCCACATGCCCTCAACATGGTTGGGGGGGTTGGTGCTTTGGGGCAGGGGGGCACTGCGCCCTCCACCCCAAAGCACCTTGCCCCCATGTTGATGGGGACAAGGGCCTCTTTCCGACAACCCTGGCCGTTGGTTGTCGGGGTCTGTGGGCGGGGGGCTTATCGGAATCTGGGGGCCCCCACATCCCGGCACCACCACCCTTTGTGAATGAGTATGGGGTACATCACCTGGTGGAATAAAAATGTCAATAAAAAAACACTACACAGGTTTTTAAAGTAGTTTATTAGGCAGCTCTTCTTCTGACTTCGGGGGAATTCCGACTTCTCCCTTCTGCCGGGCACCACCGCTGTCTTCTTTCAGCTCTTTTACCAGTGGGGGCCCGGTCTTCTCCCTTCTTCCGACTTCGGGGGGGTCATCTTTCGACTTCGGAGGTCTTCCGACTTCGGTGCTCTCTCTTCCTGCTCTCCGGTTCTTTTTCCCTTCTGCCGGGCACCACCGCTGTCTTTCAGCTCTTTCACCAGCGGGGGCCCGGTCTTCTGCGTCGCCTTCTTCTCTTCTTTTCTTCGATGTCGACTCGACGCTCCCTCCGACGTTACCCCATACTCATTCACATAGGGTGGGGGTGCCGGGATCTGGGGGCCCCCCGCCTACAGACCCCGACAACCAACGGCCAGGGTTGTCGGGAAGAGGCCCTTGTCCCCATCAACATGGGGGCAAGGTGCTTTGGGGTGGGGGGCGCACCAACCCCCCCTATGTTGAGGGCATGTGGCCTGGTACGTGTAGGAGGGGGGGGGCGCTCGCTCGCCCCCCTTCCTGACCTGCTGGGCTGCATGTTTGGATAAGGATATGGTATGGATCCTGGGGGAACCCCCACGCCGTTTTTTTTCGGTGTGGGGGATTCCCCTTAAGATCCATACCAGACCGAAGGGCTTGGTATCATCCTGGGGATGAACCTCACGCACATTTTTTTAAAATTTTCGCGGGGTTCCCCTTCAAGATTCTCCGCACACGAGTCGCCCCGCAAGTCGGATCATCTTGATCCGACTTCTGGTGCGACCTCTATTCAAGTCAATGGGCTCCCATAGGGAACCATTGATTTTAAATAGAGAAAGAAACAGTGGCTGAAAACTAGCGCGGCAAAACGTGCATTGAATTCAATGCAAAACGCGGAAAAAATCCTGGCGTCTGCACTAGCCTGTTTTTTAAAACGTCAGTGGACATTAAGATGACATCAGGAGGTTGATTTACCAAAACTGGAGAGTGCAAAATCTGGTGCAGCTGTGCATTGTAGCCAATCAGCCTCTAACTTCAGCTTGTTCAATTAAGCTTACAGAAAAATTCTGGAAGCTGATTGGCTACAGAGTTGCACCAAATTTTGCACTCTCCAGTTTCAGTAAATCAACCCCCTGATGTCATCTTAAGTGTCTCCAGGGATTAAATAATGAATTTTCAACACATACAATGAAGGAGGGATATATAGCATCTATGTAACTGTTGTAAAAAAAAAAAAAACTAAAATGCATCAGCTGGTATCAAACTATTAATTACAAGGAAAACCCATAAAGATAATGGGGTTGATTTTATAAAATTAGAATGTAAAATCTAGTACAGCTGTGCATGGTAGCCAATCAACTTCTAACTTCAGCTTGTTCAATTACGCTTTGACAATAGGCACCACATAGGAGGGATAACGCCAGCCATATGGATTAATTTTTACATGGACACGGGGAGCTTAATGTGACTTCAGCAGGTTTAAAAGGGATTCATTTTTGAGCCATCCACTAAGTTGGGATTACCTTATTAAAGGTCCCGACAGCGCTGCAATTTCACCTGCTGAGCCTACATTGTCCCATACCGCACCATTACTCACTATTTCGGCTACAGGATTTAGTCTTGATCCTTTCTAGTTAGTGTCGGATTGACACAGAGATTCCATATTTTGTACTCACAAGATTTTTCATATGAGACCACTCGAATTGAGCTAAAAAGAACCGTGACCACATTGCTCCCTATCTGTGAACCCTGATCACGGCTAAACACCAGAAATGCATCGGGTACTAGGGAACAACCTTTTTAGGAGAATCTTGATGTCATTGTTTTATATGTGCTGTTTTGTACTATATATGTTGTTTATTTGCCATACACATGCACACCTTGTTTTTTGATGCATGTTTTTTACATACATTTGCAATCATGTTTATTATGTATCATCAATTTGTTTTTTACATATATCTGTGTCTGGCCTATTAAAGTCCCACTCTAGAGGGGGAACAACTTTCTTGTCCAAGCTTTGACAATAAGCCCACGTTAACATTGGGCCAATTTGAAGTGAGATTTGACATGTCAAATCGCATGCCAAATCGGAGCCTATTGTCGGCAATGGCACTGTCCAAACCGGTGCGTCAACGACTTTTTGGCGCCACACCGATTCTCAAAAGTAGTTTCTGCACACATTTTGGTGACTTTGGGGGGATTTCAATAGATATCTGTGCATGAATCCGCACAAATGTCTATAAAATCGCCCCCTGAAGTCGGACTGAAATGCCGGTTTAAAATTGTGCGAGTTTAGCTGAACTTGCATGATTTCAAACCTGCCCTCAGTGTGAACGTGGGCTAAAACCTGGAAGCCGATTGGTTTTTATGCAGAACTGCACCAGATTTTGCACTCTCCCAGTTTTAGTAAATCGACCTAAATAATACTCCTTATGGCACTTTACTTTGGGAACTGAAATCAAATACACATACCAAGTCTATCACAACATCCTTATGAAAGGTGTTTCTCCATTCTGCGGCCACACTGCACACATACATTACTGCTCCTGGATCATCTGCATTTACATGGAATATGGGTGCATTAACCACACGAGCCACATCTGTGGGGTATGGGGAGGAGCGAGCCATGCGAGGGTCTGTGGTAAATCCAATCTGTAAAAAATAAATAAAAAAACACCAGTGTATCTAGTCATAATCCTGAAACATATAATTAAAAAAAAAGCACACTAGAAAATTTCCCCTTTCCTTATGCACACTTTAAACTTAATTAACTGCTAAGTAATCACCTGATTGTTGACAACAACATGAATGGTTCCATTGGTGGTATAAGACGGAAGATCACTGAGATGGAAGGTCTCATAAACAACACCTTGTCCAGCAAAGGCTGCATCACCGTGAACTAAAATGGACATCACCTAAATCATTAACAAAACAATTGTTATTATACCTTCACAATTTATACTGAATTTGGTGCCCCAGTTTGACAAACAACTTTTTTTTTTACCTTTTTTCCTTCACTATCGCCTCTATAAAACTGCTCTGCTTTGGTCTTTCCCTGAACTACGGGATCTACTGCTTCTAGATGAGAAGGGTTTGCAACCAAAGATAGAGTTAGCTTCTTGTTGGTGGCCCGATTAATACGTTCATGGTACATCCCTAAGTGGTACTTTACATCTCCAGATCCCTGAAACCATTAAAAACAAATATCAGCATTAGTCCCATGTGATGGGGTCATAACATTTTTATTTTTAATTTTTTTCCTTTTAGAAATAAATAAACCTTCTATATTTGATTCACAAAAGACCAAGCAGGTTATGAAAGCTCAGGGTGTCATCAAGTGCCTAATGATATCGCACCACAGCATATAGAGAGTTCAGTGATGTAAATTTACACTAAAGTATATATATATGGGGAAAAAAAAAACACACACCTCACGTTTTTTTACAAGAAATATAGTACAGCCCTGGCCAAAAATTTTGAGAATGACAAATACAGTGGAACCTCGGTTTAAGAGTAACGCGGTTTGATTCGCGAGCAACTTTTTTTTTTTTTTTTTTAATTCTGACTCGGTTTGTGAGTGTTGACTCACAAGACGAGCAGAATTCAACCTAATAGGGCCTGCAGTACCGCATTTGGCCTGAGGTGCGGGGGCACCGGAGCCGAGCAGTGCCGAACAGCGACAATCGCACCGATCACTGTGGTTCAGCAATGCTTGTAAAGACACGGAAATATGCAGTTTCCGAAGCTTTTTGACATTGGCCTTTTGGGCCTTTCTGGACATTTCCGAGGCTCTCCGGCGCCCCCCCCCCCCCCCAATTCTGGCCGCATGCAGTATTGTATCCCATTGAAGTCAATGCGGAACAAATTATTTTTGTTTCCATTGACTTCAATGGGGAAACTCGCTTTGATATGCATGTTCTTTGGATTACGAGCATTCTCTTGGAACGGATTATATTTGTAATCCGAAATTCAACTATTACTTTTCAGAAAGTCTGCTGCCTCAGTTTTTATGTTGGCAATTTGCATATACTCCAGAATGGTATAAAGAGTAATCAAATGAATTGCAATTAATTGCAAAGTCCCTCTTTGCCATGAAAATAAAAATCAACTGATGATCAGTGCCCTGGTTACCTGTACAGTCTTTGCTCGGCTCTCCTCGCCTCACACTCGGTGTCGGTGTCATTTTACTATACCGCAGGCATGAGGTAGTTAAGCATGATCAAGTATAGTAAAAGACTTTCTAGGCATAGGCCTCTTTTTAGTGCTCAAGAGAATATGTGGGGATGAGCAACTACTGCACTACCTTAACCTATGATCCCACAGTAACCAGTATGTGGCAACAAGGTCAGCATTCCCTTTGATTTCTGAAGAGTAGCAGTTACAGGGATGAGAGAGAGAGAGAGAAGGAAAAAAAACTGTTGCTGTTGCGCCTCTTGCACACTGGACGTTATAAAAATGTCAGTAGCATTAGCTGTTGAATACGTTTTGCAGCGTTTTTCCAGTAGCGTTTATTTATTTTTTTATTTAGAAAAACTATACTCCCACAAAAGCTTATGGCTCAAAAACGCTGATAAACGTTGGATAGCCGTGTTTTTCCGCGTTTTTAAGCTTTTATCAGAGTTGGAGTGTTTTTGCAGCTGAAAAACTCCCTTTAAAAGCCACTAGTTCTGGGGTTTTTTTCCAGCCAGAAGACACCCCTGCCAATAACACAGATAACAGCTTATGTGTGCATGAACACATACGATAACATGATGGGGAGTTTACTGGCTGCGTAAAAAAAAACGCCTTCACAGCTTCAATGTGTTACTGTATCTAATTCTGCTAGTCAATCATTCCCCTTCTCCCAGACTGACAATGCTACTGTCCAAAAGCACTGTTGTCCTCCATCCATCTTTTGGGTGGGGGCAGTGATCTGCATTGACACTGTTAAGACCTTTAGGAGAGATGCTGCAGACACCTGCTAGAATGTTAGCCAAACCTGAGTCTGTCCGACTCCAATCATGTGCAGTAAGCCCGACTTAGACAGAGGCTGCACAAGCTCAGTGGGGCACCTGGGTCAATATCCATGAAACAATGCCAAATTTAAACCACAAGCAATACTCTCCTATTGCCCACCTCCAACTGAATGTGTGGTGAAACTACAAATCCCATCATGTTTCTGCCTCTGGGAGTCATGCCTGTGATTGCCAGGGTCTTGAAATGTCTCGAAGTTGTCAACCCCTGCCCTAAGAAGCATCTTAAGTTCTCATTTAAAGAGCAACAGCCCTTACTGACCGCAACCATCTTCAAGTCCGTGGCTCTTCCCAGCCAGATACACAGGGCATTAGGGACAAGCCCAATTCATACAGTCTTTGTCTGTCTAGCAGGCATCTAAGGAGTCTTCAGGGACTAGAATTCACCAGACAGGTAGACCTCAGCCCTAGTCCTGTAAAGCATCCTGCAACTAATTCAATGAATTGTACCAACATGCTTAGGTGAACGTCAAACACAGGATCCAGGTCCTGGTGACATTAAAGGCTGTCCCTGCATCTTCTTCCTATCCGAGTCCGAGCATGTTCCTTCAGGGCGAAGTCAAGAAGTAACTGACTTGGAAACTACAAACAGGAGCCCCAGTGACTCTGACTGGAGATACCTCTCAACAGAACCAAAACATGCTTGGTAAAAAGTGGAAAAGGCTTTGCTTCTCTTGGAGCACTAACAAAAAATTGAGGCATGCTGGGAGCAGGATGAATTCTACTGGGCTGTTTTTACAGATTTGCTTGCCAATGGATCAACTCTACTGATGGTGGCAGTATACCCCTTGGTTTCAGAATAAGATACTGTGTTCTGTATGCACACTCCATTCCATTAAACCATCCTTCTGTGTTGGAGGGACTGAATGCACCCCATTCTTTCTGCGATTAGTAGAACTTACTTGAAACACTTGGCACTTGAACCAAGTGGTTCAATATTAGAAGTATCCCCCTCACAATTTCTAAATCTGATATGATGCTTAGTTTAGTTTATTGTTATGCACCCACATTATACTATTCATTCGAAGTGTGGTCATCTCATGTGAGACCTCTTAGCATTTAAAACTCATACTAGAAAATCTGCCTAGCTTATGCAAGATGTGCATGGCTAGAATCTTGGTGTGCTACAGTATAACAGCTAATATATTAATTTAGTTTGATATTGCTTGATGGATTCCTTTTTTTTTTTTTTGTATTTTCGTTGCCCCCTTTTGATGTGATTTTGTGGTAATCACTGTACCAAGGAAACTCTAATGATGAATTCAGTGCACGAAGCAACATTACAGGTAATCCAGTTATACAAAGTTTGCTTCAATCTGGAAGCACTGCTTCTGGTGTTGCAGAATAAGGCAGAGGTTGATTAAAGAGTTGATTCAGGAATTCAAAGTAAAGAAGAACTAACAAGCATAGAAACTTCTCCATAAGGGAGAAGTACTCCATCATCTAGTCAGAAAAAGTAAAGAAAGTGATATCAACATGGTGGGAATTCCAACAAGCAGTGCTTTATACATGGAAATTCTAGCTCTCACGCCTACCATTTATAAAGTAGTTTCTTGATCATTTTATCAGCAGTCTTTCAGCATCAGACAAGAAATCATGCATAAAAGCCAAGAGCTGAGATTATACTGAAGTGAAATAAAGAACCAACAAAAATATCTAGAGTAAATGTGCCTTTTACAGTTTTGTGAAGGTGTATGTTAGATGTCACTTAAAATGCTATATTATTATTATTATTATTAAGTGCTGACATTTTTGGTAATAAAACTGAAACATGTTTTCTTCTGATGCCATATATACATTGATTTATATCTTCCAACATGAAGAAGAGCATTACCTCATCTGAAGCCTCCAGCTTGGGGTCAAACTGGCAAAAGATCTGCGCCAAATCTTTACGGATCACATTTGCTAAGACATTTAATCTTCCTCTGTAAAGTAACACATGATAAATGCGCAATGCATTACAGACAGAACAGATTTATACTCTCCACTACAATCTGTGACATAAAATATAAACAAACTTATTGTAGTCACAAAACTGAGGAAAGATATTCTACTAAAAAAAAAAGAGCCAATCCCAACACATAATCCTTGACTTGAAGAAAAAGGAAAGGCTGTCTAGTAACCAAGCCTAATGTTGCTTGCCCACTGCCTTTAGTAGTGCTGTATACAATTTCCAAAAAAAGGCACATTTTCCCTTGCTGCCATGTAACCATGTGCCATGTGTGCTGCACAGTTTCTGGCCCTGGGTGGCTTGGTGTATTCCTAAGCAATGGACTTCACCCTACCGCCACCAATGCTTTTGGCATTGACCAAGTAACATCCCACCAACTGCAGCAGCCACCCAGGTCCTGAATTTGTGTGGTCACATGACCACTAGGAATAAGATAAAAACAAATCATTTACACTGCTATGTATTACAAACAATATGCAGCAATTGGTAAAGGCAGTGTGCAGCAAACATTTAAAGCTGGATTTAGTAGATAGCCTTTTGTTCTTCTTCAGGTGTTTGAATGAAAACAGGATTTTTGTTCTACCTGTGAAACCAAGGTTTACCTTTCAGTAAGACAACAACCTTTAAGTGGTTGTAAAGCCAAAAGGTTTTATATCTTAATGCATTCTATGCAGTAAGATAAAAAACCTTCTGTGTGCAGCAGCCCCCTTCTGGCCCCCCAATACATGAGCCCCATCTTCCCACCGCTCCGGCGCCCCCATAGCAAGCTGCTTGCTGTGGGGGCACTCAAACAGGAGGGGGAGGCCAGAAGAGCCGAACAGGGATCAGAGATCAGGAAGATCTGGGCTGCCCTGTGCAAAACCACTGCACATAGCAGGTACGTATAATATGTTTGTTACTTTTAAAGAGAAAAAAAAAAAGAGACTTTAAACATACAGCCAGAGCTACAATTGAATGGTTTAGATAAAAGCATATTCATTTATTGGAAGGGCCCAGTCAAAGACCAGAGCTAAATCCAATTTAGAATCTGTGGCAAGACTTGAAAATTGCTGTTCACAGACATTCTCTATCCAATCTGACAGAGCTTAAGCCATCTTCCAAAGAATGGGCAAAAATGTCACTCTACAGGGTGGGCCATTTATATGGATACACCTTAATAAAATGGGAATGGTTGGTGATATTAACTTCCTGTTTGTGGCACATTGGTATATGTGAGGGGGGGGAACTTTTCAAGATGGGTGGTGACCATGGCGGCCATTTTGAAGTCGGCCATTCTGAATCCAACTTTTGTTTTTTCAATAGGAAGAGGGTCATGTGACACATCAAACTTATTGGGAATTTCACAAGAAAAGCAATGGTGTGCTTGGTTTTAACGGAACTTTATTCTTTCATTAGTTATTTACAAGTTTCTCTTTGTTTACAGCCATTGACATGTCGCCGAGGTTAACATGTGCGGAGCGGATAGAAATTGTGTTGATGTCTGGTAAACGCAGTAACCGGGTCATTGCAGCAGATTTCAATGCAAGACAGCCTAAGAGACCACCCATCTCCCATGCTACAGTTAGCAAACTGCTTGCTAAGTTTCGTCAAACTGGGTCAGTGTTGGATTTCCCAAAATGTGGACGCATGAAATCTGTCACTAATGAAGAATCAGTGGCTGTCCTAGCTTCATTCAGCAAGAGCCCACAGCGTAGCACTCGCCGCATGTCACTGGAGAGCACATTGAACACATTTTATAAGTGGTCAGAAACTTGTAAATAACTCATGAAAGAATAAAGTTACGTTAAAACCAAGCACACCGTTTTTCTTGTGAAATTCCCAATAAGTTTGATGTGTCCCATTGAAAAAACAAAAGTTGGATTCAAAATGGCCGACTTCAAAATGTCCGCCATGGTCACCACCCATCTTGAAAAGTCTCCCCCCTCACATATACTAATGTGCCACAATCAGGAAGTTAATATCACCAACCATTCCCATTTTATTAAGGTGTATCCATATAAATGGCCCACCCTGTAGATGTGCAAAGCTGATAGAGATATCCACAAAAAGACTTGCAGCTGTAATTGCAGCGAAAGGTAGTTCTACAAAGTATTGACTCAAGGGGGGGTCTGAATACAAATGCATGCCACACTAGTAAAAGTTTGAAAACCATTTATCATTTCCCTTCCACTTCACAATTATGTGTCACTTTGCGTTAGTCTATAACATAAAATTTCAACAAAATACATTTACGTTTTTGGCTGTAACATGACAAAATGTATGAATACTTTTTCAAGGCACTGTATGCAGTATCATTGAAATTCATGAAATTTCAGATTGTATGAGAAACGCCCTAGGTATAATGTAGATTTATCAGCAAGAAAGAGTAGGCATGAAACCTGTGCCCTGTAATGTACTCCAGAATTTTTTTTTGCCCAGGTACTTTCTTTATCATACATTACATGACACACAGGAAGCATTCAGGAAAGTAATGACATGCCCATGAAATAAAAACAAAGGTTGGGAACACAGCAAATAAATGTCAAGCCAACATAACAAGGTAACAGAGGTGGTTTTAAGAAAATCATAGAGCTGCCTGAGCAACCTTACAATCCAAATTGGCACTAGAATATGCCAGAGGACAAGGAGCCTTACATATGATTTCTGATGCTGAAAATCACATGAAGCACTAACTGATCCAATGGAGTATACTTTTATATGGAAAAGAGAAACTCTGCCCTTAAACTCAGTCTGGAATAACTATCTGTCAAATACACCACAAAATGGTAGAGCAAGAAGCAAGATGTCCCCCGAGAGAGCTGTTAGCGGAGAGGTAGACTAATGCCTTGTACACACGGTGAGTCTGTCTGAAGTCCGACGGAAAGATAGAGAACAGGTTCTCCATCTAAGGTCCGTCGGACTTCCGACAAAAAAAGTCCAAAGGAGGCTACACACGGCGGGACATTTCGAGAAAAAAAGCCTGTCTGACTTTTTTCCCCTCGTAAAGTCTGGCCGTGTGTACAAGGCATAACAGCACAATCTGTACAAAATCCAATTTTGTGGAGCAAACCATTATTAGGATGGCATAGAGGAGGTAGGATGACGTCCTGGCTAAGGTGGAAGGGAGAAACCAACCTGAGAAGAAAGGAGGGTTTGGACTTTAAAACAACCTTATATCCTTTCAGCACAAAGAATGTTTGCTTACAAAATAAAAGGATTTACCAGGGCCCAAGTCTGGCCCTTGAAGGATTCAAGGTGATACAAATGCAACAGCCCCCACATCCTTCCCCCCCCCCTTAATCCCCAATCAAGTCCCCATTTTGACAGTGAGCGGGGGATCTTCTCCCCCTGCTCGCTTTCACAATCTATCAAAAATGTGGCCAAGCGGGGCTCTGCCCGTGTCATACATTTACAGTGCTCTGCAAATCACTTTGCAAATCGCAAAAACAAATTCTGATGCTGAAAAACCTAAGCGGCACTTACTGATCTTGCAGAATGTGCTTTGACAGAAAAAAAGTGGAAACTAAGCCTTAACGTATAACTAAAAGCAAAACTATGTTTTTTTTTTTTTTTGTTTTGTTTTTTTTGAGTTTTGGATAGAGTAGAGAGGCATCATAACACCGGTCAGGTTGTTATTGCGGGTTGTGCTCTTAACAGGAAGATTCACCTCCTTTATTTGTCCTGTTTACCCTTATCAAAGTAAAAGTTGAACAAAAACCCAAATTTTGGATTGTCATAGAACAGGAAATGAAGAGAAATCTTCCAAAAAGGACACTCTGGGGACCTTGGAGACAACCAAGGATTTTCTCCACTTTGGATGGATTTCCTCTCACTTCATGCTTTGGCTATTGGACAGGAAGTGAATAAAAGTCTCCCCAATGCAACACAGGTGCCAAAAAAACAAACAAGAGTTATAACCCTCCCTTCCATAAATTAGTTAAGGACCGGAAGGATTTGCCCCCTTAATGACCAGGCTATTTTTTGCGATAGGGCACTGCGTTTCTCTAACTGAAAATTGCACGGTCATGCAAAACTAAACGCACACAAAATGTACTACTTTTTTCCCCCCACAAAAAGAGCTTTCTTTTGGTGGCATTTGATCACCTTTGCGGTTTTTATTTTTTGCGCTATAAACAAAAAAGACTCAATTTTGAAGAAAAAAAGTTTTTTTTTCTTTTTGATATAATAAATATCTGGAGGGGTTATATGGAGGGGAACTTGTTCTCATTGGTTGTGCCAGTGTCCAATCACCTCTGGTGACCCATACAACCCAATATGTAATGATTTTGGCTCCGTTGTCCTATGGTGTACGATAAAGAAATTGTGTTTTTTTTTCAAAATTGTCGCTGTTCTTTTGTTTATAGCACAAAAAAATGCAGAGGTCATCAAATACCACAAAAAGAAAGCTCCATTTGTGGTAAAAAAAAATTTCGGTTAAAGCAACGCAAGTCTGTATCGTAAAAAAATGGCCTGGTCATTGAGCAGCCAAATCTTATGGGGCTGAAGTGGTTAAATGGTTTTATTGAGGTCATACTCTTTCCATTCAAATCAGAGATGATGGCAATCACATGCCAATCCACTTTAGTCCATTTAATTTTTAAGTGGTTAAAGGGTAACCCCATATTTAGGGTGTACTATGTCACATGTGCCAGCACTCCCCCCTTTACCCCCTGACCCCCCTCTTGTGTCAGCAAGCAGCTGTGGTTCCTCTCCCCTGCAGCCACTGTCACATTTATGGATGTACTGGACTCCGCTCATACAGCTGCATTATTCATTTACAGAGATCTGTGAATGAATACACTACAAGTCTTGTCTACCACCCCAGCTGACGACTTGTAGTTCTCAATAGACTTTGTGCACTGATCAGAGCACTTGTAGTCCATTGACACTTTCTAACTGAAAGCCCATATAGGTGTATAGGCAGCAAGATGGAGCATATATCTGCAGGAGCCCGACATTACATGTGATCCACTGATCACAGATGCAATGCTTTTCAGTCTCCTGTGGGAAAGGATTAAAAATGCAATTTTTTTTTCTTTAATAATTTATCCCTAAAGGTGCACTTTGCCTCCAAGCTGATAGACTCCAGTGATGTTTAAGCGATCTTGAAATGGTGGGGAGAGAGGCAGGCCCCTGGGGATGTCAAATAGGGAGTCTCTCAATCTAAAAGAAGACATAAAACAGCTCATACCACATCCAAACAAGGGTGGGGAATCCCCTTGGGATGTACTGGAGCAAGAGGGATGAAGTACAATGACCAGGTTAAAATGGAAAGAAAACATCACCTCAGAGAGAAAGTAGGCTTTAGACCAGTGGTTCTCAACCCTCTAGTGCAGTGACCCCTTGATAAAATTTCCCAAGTTGTGGGGACCCCTAACAGTAAAATTATTTTCGTAGTGTGGGTTGTCTGTACCCAAAGCAAGATAAGTAATTTGCACCCCTAACCCACAGGCATTTAGCGCTACCCGAGTCCTTTTAGTGGCAACTATATCACAGGTAGTGTTACTCACTGTTTATGACTTTGTGGTGTCTCCTAGCAGTGACACATGTGCCGAAATCAGGAGATAGGGTCTCCTCCAACTTCACATTCCTCACCAGTCACCTGACCTCTAGTCTTTGCCCCCCAGCCATGCGTGAACTGAATGGGCGCCTGCGAAAAGGCTGAGTGGGCGGCCGCGGGCTCCAGGAACAGCCCAGCTGGGCGGCCATAGGTTCCAGGGATAGCCCTGTTGGGTGGCCGCAAAAAGGCTGGGAGAGTGGTGTGGGCTTCAGGAACAGCCCAGGATTTGGTGACCCCTGGCGAATCATCATTCAACCCCCAGGTTGAGAACCACTGCTTTAGACCAAGACAAGCATGGCTCTTTGAACACAAGAATTTTTTTTTCTCACAAGACATGGTTGCCAACTAAGATTTGTCTAGCAGAGGTAATGGCAGCGAGACAGGAAAAAAGACTACCTTGTGAGGGAGGAAAGACAGAAGAATAGCTCTGATGGGTTCAAATGACAGTTTCTGAAGAACCGACAGAACCAGATTGAGGTTCCAAAGTCACAGGTGGAAGTTTAGGACAAACTCGTGACAAAGGCTTTTACCAAAGAATGAGTGGCAAGTGGGTCTTTGAGAAAGGATCGCTGGAGCCGAGATCTAATTCTTGATAGTGCCAAGGGCCAACCATTGAGCAAGACCAGGTCTGGTAATCCACTTGTGCGCAGGAGTGTTTGTTTTCTGCTATCTAGAGAAAATGTAGGATGCCCCCCAATGAGTATTTCCTGGGACGGATTTTTCATACAGTTACAAATTTTATAAGTTTGAAAAAAAAAAAAAGGCACTCATTACCCCCCCTAAAATATATATCAGACCATTAAATCTGGTGTGCTAGAAAGTATTGTTCAGAGATGATTTGGCAACCAGGTTTACTATAAACCTTAAACCTATAGCAACGAATCGCCATTTTTTTTGGCCCAACTAAGAATGGCTGTACAACACTGTATATACTTTGAGAAACGGTTTTCAATCTCAGCACAGCGTACATATATAATCTTACCTATGAGGCATTCCCAGAATGACATACTCCAGCCCCATCTCACTGGACTTATCAATGAGCATTTTTAAAGCCGGGATCATGACTTCACAGCCTTCCAGACCAAATCTCTTCTCCGATGACCATTTGCGAGCTAGAAAATCCTCAAACCTTCAAATTAAAGATAATCGTTAATTTGATTTAAATTTACAAAAGGCATGGCTAAATAAATGTATACATTTATGTTCGACATATCCTCGGCAAAAAACAGGACAGATTTAAAAAAAAAATCTTGCCAATCTGTTTATTCATATATAGATTTTTTGTTTATTTGTCTGTTAGTATGTTCGACAGAAAAGCATTACTCTGTTAATGTTGCATAACAATTATGTTCAAAATACATTGACCAAATGCATTTCATGGGGTCCGTGCAATAAAAGACTTGATCTTATGGGTTTCTTGTCCTTTGTAAATAACACTTCTGAATTACATACAGTACCTGTACAGAATTATGGCGAATGCTGCAAAAATCATGAATAGCAGCAATGTTCATACAAGTAAAATTATTGTTAACATTCACTGCTTCTGGGTCACATTTTATCCATCAATGGTCTGAAGAAAAAAAAAAATGGCCATGCTGGATTTCCTGACAGATCACAACTCTTGGCTAGAGACAATGGTGTCCAAAGGAGCTTTTCTTGGAGCACATCAAAGGACACAGGGCACTTCATATTTATGACTACTTCATATCTATGACGTGTTTCGCTGCCACCTTCATGTGAATGGATGCTAGCCAAAAAAGGCAGGATAACTCTTTCCAGCTCAGCCAAACCTCACTTTGATGGCAAGTAATGAGGAACAAAACAAGAGGGTGGTGATCCCGATGTAATGTACTTGGGAAAAAAAAATGATTACAAGTAAATCAAAAGTCTTAATTTCTTAATTGTACATTGAAGGGCACCTCATATTCATGACTACCTGTTCCCAAGCACTCAACATGAGAGGTGAACACCACATCAAGGCTAACATGCCCAAAACCCAAAGATAAACAGGGGAAAACTTCACTACAAGGCCGCCTGTAAAAACGTTGACACAAAACTGGCATCCGCAGAAGTGTAAACATCTACCTGTTAAACGTCTGAAGAGAACACTAGTTTATAGTAGCCTTACAAGCTTCAACAGAAGCTTGATGCCTAATTGCCAAGGAAGCACTGACACTCCTGGTGGAATCGGCCTTGACCAAGAAAGGAGAAACCTTGCCCTTGATACAATAAGCATGAGAAATTAGCTGACAAATCCACCAAGTAATAGTGGATCAAGAAGCAGCCTGACCCTTTTGAGGACCCTCGGGTACAAACCAAACAGGATCACAGATGCAATGCTTTTCAGTCTCCTGTGGGAAAGAATTAAAAATGCTAATCTGATGAAACAGCGGAGGCTGTGAAACGCGTAATCCGATTGGTCCATTCCTGTACGCCATGTCACTTCCGGTGTGACGATCCTGTTTGCGGGTTCACCCTGAGAAGCACGCCGTCTTGTACGGTTTCCTGCACTTCCACATGGTTGCTCAGGCACTATATCGCCTTATCAGCTCCCTCATTTTCTGAAGACCTCGCTGGTGACCAGGATTCATCTGGCATCGCAGTGACAACGGACCAAAGCCAAAGTCATAAGATATGCCTGTTATTTCATACAACTTGTGAGTAGCCATTTGGCTGTCTGTTCTCTCAATTTTATTAAAATCTTTCTTTATACTGCACTTAGATTGGCGCATCCTTTGTTTTTCTTTGTATACAAACCAAACAGGAGACATCAGAAACATTCAAACAGCTCAAACATCATCCAAAAAGTGAAGCACCTTCTCCTTAGGATGCATAAGATTATGAAAAAAAGATGGCAATAAAATGTCCTGATTTAGTTGAAAGTAGAAAAACCACCATAAGTTAAAAAAAAGAGACGCCACCTTATCCTGGTAAGAATCAGAACAGTCCACTTCAGTACCCTAAGTCAAGTAATGGAAACCAAGAAGACAACCTTGCATGTAAAGGAGTGGACATGGGAATCTCTCAGAGAGGCCCAAACAGAAATCTGCAAAACAATCAGCATCAAATTAAAAGCCAAGTTCACCTTACAAAAAAAAAAAAAATGTACAAAAAAAAATGGAAGGAGAGAAGAAAGGGAAGGAGGAGGAAGGAAAGGAGAAGGGAATGGAAAAGGAAGGAAAGGCAAAGGGGGAAAATAAAAAAAAGGAGGAAAAATTATTGTTGTTTTTTTCTCTATTTTGGGCTCTAAACCTGGGTATGTAATATGCTCGTCGGTGAGTTTGTAAGAGTGCGATACAGATATATTGGGGTTAGCGCGATCATTGTTTGCTAAAATGTTTTGTGCAGAATTACATGCAGGAAACTGTCCTACCCTGTTGTAAGGCGGAGGGGAGATAGATGTTTTGTTACAGGCACCATTCACCAGTGGATGCTGGCCAGTTGACTTATGTGAACACCACTCTCTTTATGATGTGTGGGCAGGTTTGTGGCTTTCAGCAGCTGTAGAAACCACACACATCATTGTCGCCTCATTTAGGAATAAGTGGACATGTATAGAGTTGTAATAACAGGATTTCTGCATGATCCTAGTTTAAATATTACCATTATAGTCATTGAGACAGAACATCCACTGTAATTTTATAGTATCATTTTATAATTTGGTGTAATTATACTCACATTCATTTGTGTGTCTTTTAGCATGTTTAATAAGGTTTTCATCTATTTTATACCCGGCGAGTACAAGCACACCTCGCCTTGGTATCTATCTCCCTGACCTTGAGCCTGCTATCCTGACTTTGAGCCTGCATCTTACCTGACCCGATCCGACCCGATCCCTATCCCGAGCCCATCCTGTACCTGTCCCCTAATTACCACAGATACCTGTCCTCCTGTCACCTGATTACTTTGGATCCCTACACTCAAGCTTTTCCATCCATCCCCTCCCTGTTCCTGTTGGTTTTACATCCTTACCCACCTGCTGATATCCCCTTGTGTATGACCTTGGCCTGGCTTTTACTACGATTCTGGCATCTTCCATTTTTGTACATATTGTCTATAGTTATTTTTGGGTCACTGTTTATTGGTTTTGTGTTGTTCACTCATCTTAATAAATTATTATATTTTCTCCTACATGCGTTTTTGGTCTCCTCTGTGCAGTCACACAGGTGTCCGTTTATGAAGCAGTGAAGAGCGGTGATCCCAAGGATCACCACTGATCACAGCCCATAAACAGTTTATGAAACAGAGATAATCGGAGGAGAAGTGTTTGAACCTGTTCTCCCGCAGATTATCTCCACACACAGTGAAGTCTCATAGACTGACACAGTAACGGCCAGTTTATGAAGCTGTGATCTGAGCTCTTCACTGGTGATCTGAGTCAGAATTCTCACTCCCCGATTCACCATCTCAGAGCTGGTGAAGCGAGGAGTGAAGAGGGAATCCCGGGGGTTCTGAGGAGGAAGGAGGAAGATTTTTAACTTCCTTCTACCTCGTTCAGACCCCCCAACACTGTAACCATGTCCCCCTGTAATATTTATGTGTATAAATATATATAATGTGTACATGTACATATATATAATGTGTGTGTATATACATGTATATACAATGTGTGTGTGTGTGTATACATATATATATTATGCAGGGGGACTCGTTATTTTAATTACATTAACCACGCCGTCCTTCAGTGAACTGAGCGGTGATAATTTATCACTGCTCAATAAACGGACATCTCCGTATTTCTGTGAATTTCTGGTCTGTTCTCCACTGTTTGAAGCGTTGGTAGATCACTTCACTCCTCCAAGGGTGAAGCGATCTTCTCTGCTTCATAAACAGGCACACAGAGGAGAAAAATCTTCACTGTGAATGCCGGAGAAAGAAGCCGTGAATACATTTCACTGCTTCATAAACTGACACCACAGTCTGGTCTACTAGCTTCTCTGACAGTATACCAAGGCCACTCTTTGACCAGACGTGCCTGCATTGAGGAACCATCCTGGTGTGGTGCGTTTTTCTAATATGGATTTCAATGAAATTGTTTACTTTTCTCTACTGCCAGAAGAGGATGAGGAATATTGTCGCCAGGTTTTAGAAGGATGGACTAGTGACCGGATGATGGAAACCATCCGATCAGCTCATTCCTTGGTGGATCAGGGCTATTTTTCTTTTGATGATGTTCAGCCGTTAATCCGGTTATGTGTAAAGCCAGCCCTGTCATTTATTCCCAATGGAAGTGATGATTTCTCTCCCCCCTTCAGTCGTGACCAAGTTAAATCCCTGGTATGGTTAATAGAGGATGATCCGGCTTCTTTTATATGAACATTATTTATCTTGTCCCCAGCAGAAATTATCTGATTGTATTAGTTCAGTGCAGTCTCTGATTAGACAGGGTGAGGCAGATCCTCGTACAGCGGCGATCCTCGATACACTACGCCGCCGTAACTTACTTTTTAATCAACAAAGAATCCGCAACGTAAGTTACGGTGGCGTAGTATATCTTTGGCGGTGTAATGGCGCGGAATTCAAATGGCTGTGATGGGGGGCGTGTTTTATGTAAATACGTCGTGACCCGACGTAAACAACTTTTTTTTAACTGCGCATGTGCCGTCCGTGGGGGTATCCCAGTGCGCATGCTCGAAATTAACCCGGAACAAGCCAATGTTTCCGACGGTGACGTCATTCTACGCAAATCCCTTTTCGCGAACGACTTACGCAAACAACGTAAACATTTGGATTTCTACGCGGGAAGGACGGCCACATTGAGTACGCCTCATAACAGTAGCTTTAACTATACGCCGAAAAAAGCCGTACGCAAACGACGTAAAAAAATGCGCCGGCCGGACGTACGTTCGTGGATCGCCGTAACTAGCTCATTTGCATACTCGAAGCGTAATTCGACGAAAACGCCACCTAGCGGCCGCCGAAGAATTGCAGCTTAGATCCGACGGTGTACTAAGACGTACGCCTGTCGGATCTAGCCGAGATGCCGTCGTATCTTGTTTTGAAGATACAAAACAAAGATACGACACGCAAATTTTGAAATTACGCGGCGTATCAAGAGATACGCCGGCGTAATTGTTCTGTGGATCTGCCCCAGTGTGTGTGAACCAGCTTTTGTTCAACCTGTGTTGCAGGCATGGTCAGATCTCCTGAATTTAGCCAAACCACTACATTCCAGCCCTGCCATTAATCACCTGCCTCCCAAGAATCTATCCGCCCATCGCCTATGGCAACCCCAGTTTACCCAGTTTCCTGACAAATATTATTACCCAGTGTCTACTGGTTGCACCTACCCCACACCTTCAATCCACCTGCTTCTTCCCTTCCACCTGTAACAACTCCACAAAAACCTCCTCCAGCCACTGTTCCCGTGTCTCTGCCACATTCCAGTTCTTCCTCCTACTCAATTCCATCCTTTTCATACATCCCTCCTGTTATTTTCAAATCTGCAGTGACTAAGCCTAAAAAGAAGCCAAAGTACTTCCCGACCCACACCATCTTGCCAGCTGCCCAGCCTGACGTTCCAGTGCCAGCTGCCCAGCCTGACGTTTCAGTGCCAGCTACCCAGCCTGACTTTCCAGTGCCAGCTACCCAGCCTGAGGTCCTAGTGTTGCAGCCTGATGTTGTGGTGCCCGTTTCCCAGCCTGGTGAGCCACTGTCTGCTGCCCAGCCTGATGAGCCACTGTCTGCTGCCCAGCCTGAGGTGTTCCTGTCTGCTGCCCAGCCTGAGGTGTTCCTGTCTGCTGCCCAGCCTGGTGTCCCGGTTCCCGCTTCTAGCCTGGTGTCCCGGTTCCTGCCTTCCAGCCTGGTGTCCCGGTTCCTGCCTTCCAGCCTGGTGTCCCGGTTCCTGCCTTCCAGCCTGGTGTCCCGGTTCCTGCCTTCCAGCCTGGTGTCCCGGTTCCTGCCTTCCAGCCTGGTGTCCCGGTTCCTGCCTTCCAGCCTGGTGTCCCGGTTCCTGCCTTCCAGCCTGGTGTCCCGGTTCCTGCCTTCCAGCCCGGTGTCCCGGATCATGCCTTCCAGCCCGGTGTCCCGGATCATGCCTTCCAGCCCGGTGTCCCGGATCATGCCTTCCAGCCTGGTGTCCCGGTTCCTGCCTTCCAGCCTGGTGTCCCGGTTCCTGCCTTCCAGCCTGGTGTCCCGGTTCCTGCCTCCCAGGCTGATGTGCCCGAATGTGCCCCGCTTTCCAGTCTAACATGCCCGCTTTCCAGTCTGATGAGCTTGTCGCCTGCCCGGATATGCCCACTTCCCAGTCTGATGTGCCCTCTTCCCAGTCGGATAAGCTTGGTTTCCAGTCTGATGTGCCTGCCCGGATGTGCCTGCTTTCCAGCATAATGTGCCTACTTTCCAGCCTGATGTGCCCGCTGTCTGCCCAGATGTGCCCGCTGTCTGCCCAGATGTGCCCGCTGTCTGCCCAGATGTGCCCGCTGTCTGCCCAGATGTGCCCGCTGTCTGCCCAGATGTGCCCGCTGTCTGCCCAGATGTGCCCGCTGTCTGCCCAGATGTGCCCGCTGTCTGCCCAGATGTGCCCGCTGTCTGCCCGGATGTGTCTGTACCCGCTGCTTAGCTCAAACTGCTTTTCATTCAGTTTAAAGCCATGGACTTTCCTCATACCCAACCTGATGTGACTTTACCTGTTGCTCAGTTAGTCACCATGGACTTTTCCCGACAACAGTTGGTTGGAGCGTCCGGAGGGTACTTCAGGAAAGGTTCCATCCGCTGGTAATATTTATTATTATTTGGCTTGAAGTACTGTGGTCCACCAGCAGGTGTCTCCTGGCAGTTTGGAACTGTCAGGAGAACTTCTCCCTGCTAATGTTATATCATCTTTGGGGACGCAGTACTGGTCTCCACCAGCGAATGGATCCTGGCAGTGTGGTGCGTTCTGCTCTTTCTGCGCTCAGGTGTGATATGAAGCCAATCATTGAATCCCTATTTATAACCGGCGAGTACAAGCACACCTCACCTTGGTATCTATCTCCCTCACCTTGAGTCTGCATCTTACCTGACCCGATCCCTATCCCGAGCCCATCCTGTACCTGTCCCCTGATTACCACAGATACCTGTCCTCCTGTTACCGGATTACTTTGGATCCCTACTCTGCAGCCTTTCCATCCATCCCCTCCCTGTTGGTTTTCCATCCTTACCCACCTGCTAATATCCCCTTGTGTATGACCTCGGCCTGGCCTTTACTACAATTCTGGCATCTCCCATTTTTGTACATATTGTCTATAGTTATTTTTGGGTCACTGTTTATTGGTTTTGTGTTGTTCACTTATCTTAATAAATTATTATATTTTCACCTACATGTGTTTTTGGTCTCCTCTGTGCAGTCACACAGTCTGGTCTACTAGCTTCTCTGACAGCAGTGCACCGCTGTACCAATATTTGCAAGTTTTGCTGTGGTTTTCACGGATTGCTGGTTTGAATTATTTGAAATGTGAGTGCATAGATTGAAGCCTGTGTGTGATTTTAATAAACTGGTTAAAACAAACAATATCACGCTATTGGAACACTCTTTTCATTTCACATGTGGAGAGATCCTGTGTAAAGCACAGTTGAATATTGGATGATCGTTTTTAACCCATTGTGAGGTTTAAAAGGCATCTGAGCCAAACACGAAAATAGGAGGCATTGCAAGTTGGTGAGTGCGATTTCAAAAGGGAGAGGATTTTACTTGCACGTTGGTGTGGTGGAAGATTTAAGAAGATTAAGCATTGAAATACTTCAAAAGTTTTTTTGGCTTTATGGACTATTGATTTATCACGTCACTGGGTGATATTTTATACATTAATCGTTATCAGTTTTTGCTGTAAACTGCATTGTTTAAGCGCCACTATTTTTCCTTTTTATACATCTTTTGTTTAAAAAGGTTTAATTCCACATATACTCTTTTTTATATGTCTGTGCATACCCTCATGCACATTAAGCATGGAGAAGAAAAGAAGTGAAATTCCACCTTGGAACCTCCAGAAACCACACTGTAGACCCAGTCACCTGTGACTTCCAGAGGCCAGAGAGCTACGAAGACCAAAAGACATCTCCCCACCCTTATGAGGTGGGACGCCCCTTTACTGTAAAAAGGATTTGCCTCTGGAACCCGGAGGACTTGGGGGTCAAATACTTCTTATGGAACTGGGATGTAGGCTTCTGCTTGGAGTTCAAGGCTCTTCTTGAATTATAAGGGCAGCACCAGTATCTTACCTGTCACCGTCTTCTTTATGGGTCATCCTCTCTAGATAAAGGAATCCAAGTCTTGTTTGTACAGACATGGTGCTCAACTGGGAAAGCTGCCATAAGGAAAATCTTCCAGGAACTGTCATATGGCATAATCCCCTGTATCTGCTTCTCCAGTACAAAGCATACAGTGGGGATCGAAAGTTTGGGCACCCCAGGTAAAAATGTGTATTAATGTGCATAATGAAGCCAAGGAAAGATGTAAAAATCTCCAAAAAGGCATCAAATTACAGATTAGACATTCTTATAATATGTCAAAAAAAAGTTAGATTTTAATTCCATCATTTACACTTTCAAAATGACAGAAAACAAAAAAATGGCATCTGCAAAAGTTTGGGCACCCTGCAGAGTCAAAGGGCCAGATCCACAGACGAAGTACGCCGGCGTACCTACTGATACGCCGGCGTACTTTCAAATTTCCCACGTCGTATCTTTAGTTTGAATCCTCAAACCAAGATACGACGGCATCTGGGTAAAATCCGACAGGCGTACGCCTTCGGATCTTAGATGCAATACTTTGGCGTCCGCTGGGTGGAGTTTGCGTCGTTTTCCGCGTCGGGTATGCAAATTAGCGATTTACGACGATCCACGCGGCCTTTTCTAACGTCGTCTGTAGTCGGCTTTTTCCAGCGTATAGTTAAAGCTGGTATTTTGCGGCGTATAGATAGACTTGCCATGTTAAGTATGGCCGTCATTCCCGCTGCGAAATTTGAATTTTTTCTTTTTGTGTAAGTCGTCTGTGAATAGGGATGGACGTAACTCACGTCAAAGTTAAAAAAATGACATCCTAGCGACGTCATTTAGTGCAATGCACGGCGGGAAATTTCGGGACGCCGCATGTGCAGTTCATTCAGCGTGGGGACGCGCTTCGTTTAAATTAAACCCGCCCCCAACCCGCCCAATTTGAAATCCACCGCCAGAAATACACTACGCCGTAACTTACGGCGCAAACTCGCTGAGGATTTGAATATACGCCAGGTAAGGTACGGCGGCGTAGTGTATCTCTGATACGCTGCGCCGATCCAAATGTATGTGGATCTGGCCCAATATCTTTTACTGCCCCCTCTGGCAAGTATCACAGCTTGTAAACGCTTTTTGTAGCCAGCCAAGAGTCTTTCAATTCTTGTTTCAGGTATCTTTGCCCATTCTTCCTTACAAAAGTCTTCCAGTTCTTTGAGATTTCTGGGCTGTCTGTCACGCACTGCTCTTTTAAAGGTATATCCATAGATTTTCAATTATGTTGAGGTCAGGAGATTGTGAAGGCCATGGCAAAACCTTCAGTTTACGCCTCTTGATGTAATGCCCTGTGGATTTTGAGGTGTGTTTAGGATCATTATCCATTTGTAGAAGCCATCCTCTCTTTAACTTCAGCTTTTTCACAGATGGCATCAAGTTACCATCCAAAATTTGCTGAAATTTTATTGAATCCATTTTTCCTTCTACTCGTGAAATGTTCCCTGTGCCACTGGCTGCAATACAACCCCCAAAGCATTATTGATCGACCCCCATGCTTAACAGTTGGACAGAGGTTCTGTTCATTAAATTCTGTGCCCTTTCTTCTTCAAACGTACCTTTGCTCATTCCGGCCAAAAAGTTCTATTTTAACCTCATCGGTTCACAGAACTTGTTTCCAAAATACATCAGGCTTGTCTATATGTTCATTTGCAAAGTTCAAACGCTGATTTTTGTGGTGAGGACGTAGAAGAGGTTTTCTTCTGATGACTCTTCCACGAAGACCATATTTGTACAAGTATTTCTTTATGGAAGTGAAATAGTGTACCACAACTCCAGTGTCTGCCAGATCTTTCTGGAGGGATCGTGCAGTCAAACATGGGTTTTGAATTGCTTTTCTCACAATCCTGCGAACTGTTCTGTCTGATATTTTTCTTGGTCTTCCAGATCTTGCTTTAACTTCCACTGTTCCTGATGACGGCCATTTCTTAATTACATTCCGAACAGAGGATGACATCTGAAAACGTTTTGCTATCTTCTTATAGCCTTCTCCAGCTTTGTGAGCTTCAACTATTTTCAGTTTTAGTTTTCTAGACAACTGCTTAGAAGAACCCATGGTGCTGATTGTTGGGACAAGGTCAGATGAGTCTGGGCATTTAAAACCTTTGAGATTTACATCTGGTCTTCCCAGACGATGATTGAGAACAATCCATGACACTGGCAGGTCTCAGCTTTGCAAAGGGGGCAGTGCATGCTATAAATTCTGCAGGGTGCCCAAACTTTTGCAGACGCCATTTTTTTGTTTTCTGTAATTTTGAAAGTGTAAATGATGGAAATAAAATCTAACTTTTTTTGACATATTATAAGAATGTCTAATCTGTAATTTGATGCCTTTTGGAGATTTTTCCATATTTCCTTGGCTTTTTTAATGCACATTAATACAAATTTTTACCTGGGGTGCCCAAACTTTCGATTACCAATGTACACTTTGGCCAAAATTTGAGAGGTTTCCAAACTCCCACCACAGCCACAACAGGCTGTAGAGCCACTTCTACCAAGGAGAAGAATGCTTTAAAGGGGGCCTCTAAACTCTTATCTATGGCATCTTTAAAGACTAGAATCTCATCCACTGGGACCACTGTGGTCTAATTCAAGTACAAATGGCCAGGTCAACAGCTGGAGAATGCCAATTCTTGTAGCAGTCCTCCTTCATGGGGAACAGGAGGAACTCCTGAAACACAGTGGAAATACCAGATAATGGCAGGGATTTAGATCTAATCTGACCCTTACTAGAACCATTACAGAAAACTATGCAGGAGGTCCTAGAGGGATTTGGAAGCCCACCCCTTCCTCCCACCTCTTTGCCTGCATACTGCCATGGTTTTTTGAAAGTTACTAGGCCCTTAAATCAAATGAGAGCAGCCACCCAGCTGTGGGGAGTAATTGTCAAGATATAATCGCTAACAGCCACATTAACAAATGTGAATGGAGCCTTAGTTTTCTTTTTTTCCAGCTTTTTTTGTCTTTTTGTACTCGATTATGCACACTTCCGGTCTCTTGAGTCTACACTAATCATTTTATAAATGGAGGGAGCCATGGTTACCACACAGGCCAACTTCAATCACATCTGCCTGTGTTTACCTTTATTTTTAGGTTTACATCATCTTCAAGGTTGCAGTTGTTCTACTCCTCATTTTGAGCACAGGAAGGCCCTGTAATGCCAAGATCTGACTTTCATTACCTGGTTACGTTTCCCAGTTTCCGTTCCACTACTCTTATTGCCGGCCAGTTTCCTTAAGTTATCAGACTGGATCCTACTGTGCTTACAGATCTGTAACTTGCCTGATCATTAAGGAACTTAAACTGTTTGACAATGTTTTTTTTTTTGCTGTTATTTTGCACTCGTGATGCTAACCCAAGCTGTCTTCATATATTCCCATCCTCATTCATATGTACTTTACTGCCACCAATGGACTACAACAGTGCTTCCATTCAGCTCTGCATATACAGTATATTCAACCTATGAGATTACTACCAATAATCAGCAATCTGCACACTCTTTATACAGTGAGCGCTGGCACCTTGGCTTTCCAGTGTTGCTCTGCCAAGCCCTACTGATGATAACCATGTAAAAAACAAGATTAAAAAAAAACATAAAATTAATAATGAAGTACCTTGTAGCGTGCACTAATCTTGTCAACAGCGTTCTTTTTTCTTCATTAGTCAACCTCATGATGCCAGGAGTCTCAAATTTTTGTCTAATCCACTGGCACTGTTCCACATCATTGATGAACATGAATTCTAGCCCAATATGTTGACAGTATGAATTCTGCAAGGCACAAGAGCATGTATAGCATACAAATACAATCAACATTATTTTATCCTACAATCAATTGCACCGATACTTTGCTTTTGCTTTATAATATTCTTGCAAATAATAAAAATGAAAATGCTAAGGGCATAATTATTGTTGCCCCCAATTACACCCTTTGACTGCTCCAATTGTTTTAGGTTTGATGGGTTCTTTCCCCAAACTGTATGTTTCAGCCTCTTTTTTCCAAAGATGTTTTATTGGATTCAGTTCAGGACTCATAGCAGGCCACTTTAAAACAATCCAGTGTTTCATTTTCAAAACATTCTTGGATGTATGGTTTGAATCATAATTAGATGCTTAGTTTTACGGTTTGAATCATGGCCATGGCCTGCAACCGAGACAGAACTTTTTAATATTTGGAATGTTTTGCTCCACAATGCCTTAATAATCTTCCGATTTCATAGTGCCCAGTCCTGTTAGTAGCAAAGTAACCCCTTAAAATGTTTGAATGTTTCACATTTGACGTTTTTCTGTTAACATGGGTCTCTCAGGATTCAACTAAAAGCTTAATAATTAACTAGAACTATAATAAATAAAAATTAAAATGTCAAGGGCATAATTATTGTTACCCCTAATTAGGCCCTTTGAGGCAATAACTGCAATAGAGCACTTTCTTACTGAGCAAACTTCTCCAATTGTTTTATGTTTAATGGGTTCTTTCCCCAAACTGTAGGTTTCAGCTCCTTTTCCCAAAGATTTTTTATTGGATTTAGTTCAGGACTCATAGCAGGCCACATTAAAACAATCCAGTGTTTAATTTTTAACCATTCTTAGATGTATAGTTTGAATTATAGTTTGATTCTTAGATATATGGTTTAAATCATAGTGTCATCGCCTGCAACTGAACCTTTTAACATTTCGTATGTTATGCCTTAATAATCTTCCAATTTCATAGTGCCTTGTCTTATTGGTAGCAAAGTAACCCCTTAACCCTTTGGAAATGTTTGAATGTTTCACATTAGACGTTCTCCTGTTAACATGGGTCTCTCAGGATTTAACTAAAAGCTCTAACCTTGTTTCATTTGTTCAAAAGACAGCCTCCAAGAGGGGCTGTGGCTTGTTAACATGCATTTTTTTTTTGTCCGTTATTCAGAGGTCTTCTATCACAGAGGCAACTTTAATTAAAACTGGGTTCACACTGAAGCACAGAGCAGCTCACAGCAGCAGTCCGGTGCGTCCCTGATTTTAGTGCGAACTTTTGGCCTAATTCAGACCTGAAACGGACCAGAAGACGCACACGACCCCTGTGCAATTCACACCACAGCCGCCCCGGAGATGTGTAAACCAGCTCCATAGAGAGACGGTCCCAATCTCCGGACATGCAAATGGGATGGCACAACTGCAAACCTACCAAGACAGGGCCATCCACATACAGGACACTCTTAGAGGAAAACCTGTTAGAGTCTGCGAAAGACTTGAGACTGGGGTGGAGGTTCACCTTTCAGCAGGACAATGACCCAAAACATACAGACATAGCTACAATGAAATGATTTAGGTTAAAGCTAGGGTTGTCCCGATACCGATACTAGTATCGGTATCGATACCAAGCATTTGCCCGAGTACTTGTACTCGGGCAAATGCTCCCGATGCTTCACCCGATACATGTACTGTCAGCGGTGATCAGTGCATGGGGAAGTTACAAGTTCCTATTCTCTCTCCCCCCCCCCCCCCGCGCACGGCTTTCAGCTGCTTAAAAATCAGCGGTGATCGGTGCTTGTAATTCCCTCACACACGATCACCGCTGACTGTCCCGTGTCCCCCCTCCAGCCCCTCCTCTGTTTTGCTGCAGTCACCCTCCCTATGTGTCCCCCGCCGCGTTTCTCTCTCCCTCCGTGACCCCCGTGTTTCTCTCTCCGTCCGTGTATTCCTCCCTGTATCCCGTCGTGTATTCCTCTGTGTATCCGCCGTGTTTCTCTCTCCTTCCGTGCTCCTCCTCCACCCCCTGGAACTGTCAGGATGGAGAGCGGGGTAGGAGCCGGTAAATCCAGCTCCTTACTGCTCCGAATGGACATAGTCAGTGATCACTGACTGTCTATTCACATAACTGAAACATTGTAAACTGTGATTACAATGTTTCAGTTTATGAATGAAGAGAAGACGCTGTTACCTCTGCATTCATTTTCAGCGCAGCTGAGGCTGCTGAGAAAGGGACTGGGGAATCTGTGTCCCTAGTCCCTTTCTCTGTCTCAAAGGGGAGATGTCAGAGGTCTGTTAAGTCCCCTGATATCTCACCAAAGCCCCCCAACGGGGCTGAAAAAAAAATATTATTGTAGAAAATAATAAAAAAAAAAAAAAAACAACACACTGACAGGGTACACCCCCCCCCCCCCTTTAAAAAAAAGAAAGCATTATAAATTATAAGAAAATTGTAAAAAAAAAAAAAAATTGTAAAAAATTAAAAACAAAATGTTAAAGATAAAAAAAAAACTACTGGCACATGTGCCGCTGTCACATGCGATTAAAAAAAAGTATCGTATTCGGTATCGGCGAGTGCTTGAAAAAAAGTATCGGTACTTGTGCTCGGTCTTAAAAAAGTGGTATCGGGACAACCCTAGTTAAAGCATATTCATGTGTTAAAATGGCCCAAAGTCCAGACCTAAATCCAATTGAGAATCTGTGGCAACACTTGAAAATACTGTTCACAGATGCTCCCTATCAAATCTGACAGAGCTTGAGCTATTTTGCAAAGAAGAATGTGCAAAAATGTCACTCTCTAGATCTGCAAAGCTGGTAGACATCCCCAAAAAGACTTGCAGCTGTCATTGCAGCGAAAGGTGGCTCTACAAAGTATTGGGGCTGAATACAAATGCATGCCACAAATTTCAGATATTTGTAAAAAAAAAAAATGAAAACTATTTATCATTTTCCTTCACTTCACAATTATGTGCAACTTTGTGTTGGTCTATCACATAAAATCCCCCAAAATTACATTTACGTTTTTGGTTGTAAAATGGTTTAATTCTGATGTGATAACATATATCATATAAACAATATGTTCTTGGAAGTTTTCTTTGATATTTCAGAGTGGCATCTGACTATCCCTGAGGAAGACATTAAAGGGGTGGTTCACCCTAAAAACTACTTTTTTTTATTACACTGGCCCCCCACATTATAATACGATTAAGGCTATTATTATTTTTTTTGATGCTGTACATACCTTTGTACAGCATATTCACCGTGGCTTCCGGCTTGCGAGTCCCGCGGGAGTGGGCGTTCCTAACATGTCTGTGATTGACGTTTTGACCAAAAACGAGCTCCCCCCGTCGCGTAAGCCACGTCACGATTGGCGAAAGGAGCCGAACGGCGATGCGCATGCGCAGTATAGCGCCGACTCGCCGTTAGGCTCCTTTCGCCAACCGTGACGTGGCTTACGCGACGGGGGGGATCTCATTTTTGGTCAAAACGTCACAGACATGTTAGGAACGCCCACTCCCGCGGGCCTTGCAAGCCCGAAGCCACGGGTGAATATGCTGTACAAAGGTATGTACAGCATCAAAAAAATAATAATAGCCTTAATCGTATTGTAATGTAAGTTTTGTAAAGTAGTTTTTAGGGTGAACCACCCCTTTAATTGATTGAATGAATCTACAAACTTATTGGATGTATGATACCATAAAGCAAGAAATCTGCTGAACAACAAACTTTATAATATATGCAGTATTGGAGAAGTACAATTATTATCTGTATATACCGTACTTGTAAAATATCCTTCAGGTCAAAATGTGACCCTGTGTGTTTTTAAGAACATGTATTTTTTAATAATTTTGTAATAAAGAGTAGTTTTATATGAATATTGACTCGTGTAACTATGTGTGTAAAGGGTTGGTGGCAACCTTTTCTAGAACATATATAAACAATAGACATACACAGCGTAGCTTAGCCCTGTCCCCCACATCCTCAATTAATGGCTCCCTCTGCTATCAGCAAAGCCTTTGAGACCGGGGAGAGAAGACCTGCAGCCGGGTACAGTGCTGCATTGATAAAGGACTCAGGTATGTGGGGGGACAGTACAAGGGTTTTTACCTTAATACAACAACTTTAACTTATGAGTGGCAATAATTATGTTATTTTTATTTATTTTATTATTTATAAGAATATGTAACAGGGATTTTTGGGGAAAAACTGAGGGGTTCCAATACTTTTTCCACTGACTGTATAACTAAAGTCACTCCAACAACAGCTGATATTTTAGATTTGGTATTGATGACAAAAATATATGACTTATTAAACATATGGTGTAAGTGGATATGACAGGCGCCATATCCCTAAAAATGTACGCAATAGTCTCTTTTCAGAACTCAGGTAATAAGATCTTTGCACCCAAGTTCTCAGTTCTGCTACCTGGCTTTGACATTACAAGACCTACGCCTATTAAATTATGCCTTTATTTATGCTATTTAAAGAGAATAAATGAGAAAAGTGAGAGAGACTCATAGAAACCCACACCCCAGTGGCCTGCAGTATTACTTTTGTGCAAACATGTCACATGATCCCTCCATACACGAGAATACCACTTCTTTTAAGGCAGCTCCTAAGGAAAAACAAAATGGCATGGGAGATCAGCAAAGGCGAGTATAAGTGGGCAGAGTAAAGGCTAATTTCAGATGGCAGATTAGTGTCATCCTCCATACAGAGCTGCCGGCACATGCATATGCATCCACCTCAAAGATGAGTGCAGGCAGCCTATAGAAGTGGATGAACAAGCAGCACCGGTGGCATGGACACAATCGCATATCAAAGTCTGGGCAGGAGCGGATGTACAGATTTGAAAGCAGAGCCCCCGTTTTCGAATTCGTGCACCCACTCCTGCCCCCATGTCAAACATTGAAACGCAAATTAAGGCATTCCATGGGCATTCACCTACATGGGCATGAAAGGAGGACAGCACTAATCTTCCATCTGAGCGAGCCCTTACATTAAGCCTAACTTATTTTACAAATTGCCATATGGAGTCACATAATGCAGTTCTAGCAAACGGTTTTCATATACATGTGACAAATGTTTTAGAGATGTATGATACTTTTTATCAAAAGTAGGACATTCTGTTTTAAAGAAAAAAACATTTACCTCCAATCTTCTAATGATCTCTCGCAGCGACAGAGACGTTTCATTACCTCCAATATAGGTAGTTGTCGGCAGTCTAAAAACGTTATCTAAATCTCCCTCATGCAATCCATAGAAACCTAAGTTTGCAAACATATAAAAAGTTCTACAGACCAATAACATGATAACTAAATTGTTATATAAACAGCAAATAAAACGTTTTAAAGAGGCCATGCAAGTCTACTACATTGATTTAAGGGATTAGGAATATTGCAAATCAGGTGATCATACCTAGTTTCTACATGCATGCTACATATAACAGAATATGAAAAACATTTAGGATGCTATAGCAGTGACAGAGAACATAATTAAATAATTTCACACAGTGGACTATTGACACTGATAAGTATACAAGCAAAAAATCAATGAACTGTTTAAATTTTAAAGTACAATTTACAAGAGCTGAGACAATATTATAGTATCTGCCTCTCTATAACCTTCCACTGTGACTTAGAAGAGTGATAGCTTTTTGAAGCTAATACAGGATCATTCATGCTTGGAATATTAATATTGTCCTGAACGCATAGTTACATCCAAGCAGGCAATCAGAGGACACAGGAAATTTCTTGACTACAGGTCTTTGGGTTTATAAATCACGAGGGTAGAAGGAGAAGAAAAAAAAAAAGGAAAAATGTAAGGTCAATGCCTAATGGAAAGTGACTGAATTTGACAGCTTAAATACACTATGAATTACTATGCTCTTAAAACACAGCACAAAGCGATCAATACCTGGACAACACAGCTCAAAGATTTAGTATTTAAAATAATGAAGATAATAAGCAAATATGACACCGCAAAGAAAAAAAAATCTGTAAAATCCAATGGACTTTAGAGACAATAAAAAAAGAGAAACTTTTTTCTGGATAAAATTAAAAGTTTGAATCTGGACATCACCACTGTGTATTTCCATCAATAAGTAATAGATATGATGTCACAATATGAGGTGCAGATCCAGAGGAACAAGAGAGAGAAGTGACCAATTAAACAAAAAGATAAAAAAAAGGCTTAACCAAAATAAAATATTGGAAACCAAGTTAATTCAGAAAATACAAATAACTTATATTTATTTACTTTAAATCAAGGGAAGACATGTCATGCTTTAGAGCTACACAAAGTCTAACCAAGCTAAACAGTGAGGAGAAAAACCATGCATCAACACTTCTGAAAATCAAAAGGATGAAGTGGGCAAAATGAAAAACAACAAGGATTCTCTGAATGCTGTAAGCAGCTGGAGCTCATTAATCCAGAGGTTTATTATGCGCAATACCATTCAGGCGCTGCAGATCATCCACCTCTTCATGACAGATGCAATACCTTATACTCAAAAACACAGCCATCAATCACTCACATGGGCTCTGGAGAAGGAGACAGTTCATAGCCCTGAGAAATAATAGACGGCAGGCTACGAATGCACATAGTATACAGAGACATTCCAAACAGCTAGGAATCCTCAAATTACTACAGAGATAAAAATCAAACCTAACCAGTGAGTAGCCATTTGGCTAGGGTAGGGTCAGGTATGTCCACTAGCGTAGTCAAGCAACACCAGATTTGCCAAGTACTCCCTAAAAATCCACTAGATCTCCATGATGGAAAAATATACTCTCGTAACAGAACTTTTTGAAAAAAATCCAAACATATGCCCTACGTGGGCATACTCGGTGGGGGCTGGGCTTATAATCAGCGCAGACCCCCCCCCCATCAGGAGACCAGCTGATCGGCTCCTCTACTCGCATCTGTCAGAAGCGAGTAGAGGAAAAGCCGATACACGGCTCTGCCCGTTTACATTGTGATCAGCAGTGATTGGACACAGCTGATCACGTGGTAAAAAGAGTCTCCGGTCAGACACTCTTTACCTAGATTGGAGTTGCGGTATCTCTGACTGACACACCACAACAGCGATCGCCTCGCTGCACGCCCGGGCGGGCGTGCGACGGCTTGTTATCCTGATTACATCATATGACGATCTGTCAGGATAACGGAACCTTTTTGCCGACATCATATTGCTATATGGGGGGCGGAAAGTGGTTAAACTTGCTCTGACCCCCATTCTAAGGCCAGCCGTAGATGGAGAAAACATTTTTGTTGAAAAAATATTTGTTTGATTCCCCGATCAACACAGACAGTGTTCATCCGGCGGGAACCATCCCCACTGGGAGAGCACTGTGATTATTGCTAGAATCTATGACAGCCGCTAGCAATAAATGCATGTAAAATTCAGCAGGCTGGTTTTACCCAAGATCAATCAAAATTGGGTACATTCAGCCTACCCATACATGGTTCAAATGTCGGCCGTTTCCTGCTGAGTCAACCGAGATTCAAACCATCTATGGCTGGCTTAAGTGCTATAGTAATTATCCTGTAGAGGAAAGATGTGTACACTTACCTATTCCCTGGGCGCTCCAGTCTGGTCATGTGATTAACTTCCAGCGACGGCTTCAAGAGTGTGGAGAGCTTGCTGACAATGCCTGCAATGCCTGGCGGTGACATCACCCATAGGTTTACTATAGGGCATCTGTTGTCAGCGCTCCCTCCTCTACCCTTAGGCTGGGAACCGATCATGTGATCAGACTGGAGTGCCCATGGAATAGGTAAGTATACACAACTTTCCTCTACAGAATAACTATTATAGGTCTTATAATGGGGGTAGGAGCATGTTTAAGATTAGACTGGACTAACAATTTAAGCATAAGACTTACAACATAAAGATGGCAGGCTACAATTAAGAACCCCCCCCCCCCAAAAAAAAACTGACCATCAAGGATCAGCACACCAAGAACCCAGCTATTACTGTTTACACCAGCCATTATAAAATCTATAAAAATAAATTAAAAAATCAGGCACTTGCTACAAGAATGGGCAAGCCTGACTACTACCAAGCTAAAAATTCCAAAACCAAAAAAGCTTAGTTATCACCAATGGTACCAGGAAAATCGATGAAGATACGTCCAACAAATGTATATAAAGCCTGAGAAGTTAAAGGCATGGACCTAAAAGTACAACTAAGCCAAGTTGGCCAGAATCAGAAAAACCAACTATTATCCACTATACCAGGGATATGCAATTAGCGGACCTCCAGCTGTTGCAAAACTGCAAGTTCCATCATGCCTCTGCCTCTGGGTGTCATGCTTGTGGCTGTCAGTCTTGCTATGCCTCATGGGACTTGTAGTTCTGCAACAGCTGGAGGTCCGCTAATTGCATATCCCTGCACTATACTGTATTAAAAAAAAAATGCCCCTTCACTCACCACCAGCCAGAAGATATTTAGTGGTCTACAGCCCTTACTTGAGATACTTTATGCCGAGCAGTGCTACGACAGACACATTTTGAAAAGGGGAAAAAGTGTAGCAAAGACAATAGCAAAAGCCATTGAAAAAATATTTTAAAAACTAAAACGGATAAGAAAAAAAACAATCTTTCCTTTTCTATTGAACAACAAAATGTACAAAGAAACTGGAACAATATAGGTCAATATCCCTTATTGAAAGTATTTAAAATGCTGTTAAGGGTCAAAGGAAACTCTAAAAGGAGAGAACATACATACATAAACCAACAAGAAGCCACCACAATATTTAAAGACTAAGCCAGTCAGATGGATAAAGAGCATGCTACTATGAGCTATACAGATGTAGCGATTGTCACTGTGTAAAATATTTAATCTCTTCTGTTATAATGTTTTATAAGGCCATTGACTACTCTTACATGAAATGACATTTTACAGATAAATGTAGTCTGGGTACCATATTGGGAAAAGCTACATCTGTACTCATTGTGCAATCAGGAATGATGTGATGATCAGCACATGCACAGCAAGACGTTGATCATTTTATTTAGTTTACGTAGTGTAAGGAGAAGTTAATGTAAAGAACAAACTACCACAAAACAAGCTACTTTATAGCACAGAAAAAGCTAGCACCCGACCTCTATCTTCTGGCAAGTCAGAGTCTTGCGTTCTCACCGAGTTTATCAATTGTGGTAATAAGATCCGAAGGAACAAAAGAGTCCAAATCAGCATCCAGGATACCAAGAGGGTCCAGCTGAGCCACATGATGTCCACGAATCTATCCGATTTGAAGGGGTAAGCCAAAGAAAACAAAAATCACAAGACATCATCATCATCATCTTTAAGGCTAAAATAATGCTCACCAATATCTGTGTGCCCCACTGCATCTTCATCCATGGAACCATTAAAAAAGACTTGATTAATTTCTAATGGGTCTAAACTTGCAGCATGATGCCCTCTGATCTGCAAGGACAAAACCACTGGCTTATTTTTTTCTAAATATATGTAAATATGTAAATATTAAGTCTAAACTTGTTGAAATATCAGCAATGTAAATGCAGTATGCTCAGTATGTGCATTAAGAACTTTGAATCTCGATGTCCATCTCAAAGTCCTTGTTTATGCGGTTTGTGTTAAAAAATTAAAACACCCTGTTCCTGTCTACCATTAATGCTCCTGCATTGTCACAATGTCACACTTATCTTCTGGTGACTGAAAGTGTCTACACACATTATGCAGACATTGTCCACTGTTGGACCCCTTTCACACTGGAGCGTTTTTCAGGTGCTTTTGGGCTAAAAATAGCGCCTGTAAAGCGCCTGAAAAACGGCTCCCCAGCAGTGGCAAGATGTTAAAAAAAACTCCTGCCAGCAGCATCCTTGGAGCGGTGGTGTTTACCGCTCTTGCTCACCCTTTTCAACCGGTAGCAGGGGTTAAAAGCGTCCCACTAGCGTCCGAAAACCTCCGCAAAAATAGCGGTAAATCTGCCCCAGTGTGAAAGGGGCCTTATAATCAGGAACTCTACCATAAAAAAATGACATGCATCCATTGCTGGAGTAAATTGCAAGTAGACACAAAGGGCCAGATCCACAGACAGAGTACGCCGGCGTATCTACTGATACGCCGGCGTACTTTCAAATTACCCGCGTCGTATATCTTTGGTTTGAATCCTCAAACCAAGATACGACGGCATCTGGGTTAGATCCGACAGGTATACATCCTCGTACGCCTTTCGGATCTAAGATGCAATACTTCAGCGTCCGTAACTTACGGCGCAAATTCTTCCAGGATTCTAACCAGCCAAAAGTAAGTTACAGCGGCGTAGCGTATCTCTGATGTGGATCTATGTGGATCTGCCCCAAAGTGGCTGCAACAAGGCTGCAGAAGGTTGGCAGCTCTGAGATGCAGCAAAGAAGTTTACAAACTTTATTTTTTTACAAACAAGTATTTAACAGAAATTACAATCTATAATGTTACAAAGTGATTTAGAAAACTAAGCAATCAGTTAGAATTTGTATCTACAGGTGCATCTCATAAAATTAGAATATCATCAAAAAGTACATTTAGTACATTTCAGCAATCCTATTAAAAAAGTGAAACTCATATATTTTATATAGATGCGTTACACACAGAGTGACATATTTCAAGAATTTTTCTTTTAATTTTGACGATTATGGCTTTCAGCTAGTGAAAACCCCAAATTCAGGATCTCAATTTTAATACTATATAAGACCAATAACAAAAAAAAAAAAGAAGATTTTTAATACAGAAATGTTGGCTTACTGAAAAATATGTCCATGTACAGTATAGTATGCACTTAATACTTGGTCCGAGCTCCTTTTGCATTAATTACTGCATCAATGCAGTGTGGCATGGAGGCGATCAGCCTGTGGCACTGCTAAGGTGTTCTGCAAGCCCAGGTTGCTTTGATAGCTGCCTTCAGCTTGTCTGCATTGTTGGGTCTGAAGTCTTTCATCTTCCTTTTGACAACACCCCACAGGTTCTCTATGGGGTTTAGGTCAGGCGAGTTTGCTGGCCAATCAAGCACAGTGATACAATTATCATTAGACCAGGTATTTGTACTTTTGGCAGTGTGGGGAGGTGCCAAGTATTGCTGGAAAATGAAATGCAACCTGGGCTTCCATAACACCTCAGCAGTGCCACAGACTGATCGCCTCCATGTCATGCCACATGTTCTAATTTTCTGGGATACTTTGGGTTTTCACTAGCTGTAAGCCATAATCATCAAAATTAAAAGAAAGACATGCTTGAAATATATCACTCTGTATGTAACGCATCTATATAAAATATATGAGTTTCGCTTTTTGAATTAAATTACTAAAATAAATTAACTTTTTGATGATATTCTAAGTTTATGAGGTGTACCTGTACTTCAAGTTATTATCAGAGCAGCGATTCATCAGTTACCAGTTGACTTAAGCCAGCCATATATGGATCGAATCTCAGCTGGTTCAGCAAGGACCGGCCAAGATTCGATCCATCTATGGGCAGGTTGGTTATACTGATGATCCACAAATCGACTTAAATACAACCAACCTGTTGGATTTTTTTGTCATGTGAGCAGCTGCTAGCAGTGACTATTCTGTATAGCGCTGCAGATGGGATTCCCCCATCAACACTGACTAGGTTGATGAGGGAATCAAAAATGTTCTTTCACATGGTGGAAGGAAATAAAATTGCATAATGTATGGGCTGCTTTAGTTTGAGGTTTCAACAGCACCAATAGAGCTGCAAGGCATTTGTCTTCTTCTGTGCTGTCTCTTTAGCTAAAATTATTTCATTCGAAAAAAATTAGGAAACAGTTAAATTAAACTAAGCAGTAGTAGCTCTGCAGTGAGGATTAGTGTTGCAATGCTCATGCCGACATTTATTGGACAGCCAATAAAATGCTAATGCTGTAGAACAAAAATTCAAAGGATTAATGATACAGTACAATTAGTGAAAACATCCCTTCTGTTTTACAAGACGCACATTTAAATCAGTCTATTAGTCACAAGGTAATGATTTATACCAGCTGTTCAGGATGGTGTACTCTTTTCAATAAAGGCCAAACACGTAACACAATACAACCATCAAATAAGTAAAATCTTGAATTACCGGCTTTCTGTCTTTGAGTCATTATGGTGACTGGGAATGGGCATGTTTAAGGAAATCTACTGGAGAGTTTGTCATGAGATAAGTAAGCCATAGAGGATATGATTTTCTTTCCTACAACCACGAACTATAGAAAAGGTTGCAGGAGAAAGTTGTTAGATTTCCCCATCAGCACCGCCAGTGTTGAGTGTCGATGGGGAAATCCATCCCACTGTGTTCTGCCAGCAGGAGAGTTTGGGGAGCCTTACCTAAAGGCAGAACACAATAATTACTGCTAGCGGCTATAGTTCACTGAATCTACTTCCGTTCCACCAGCCTGCCAATAGATGGATCAAATCTCTGCCAGTCCTTGCTGAACCAGACAAAATTCGATCCATCCATGGCCGGTTTATTTATATGCTATTTTGTTAATCTAGAGACAAAGAAGGGACTAGGTTGAGCCAAGATAAGTCAGAAAAGGTGATGGAGGAGAAAGATTATCTGTCACTTTGTCTATTTGGGGTAAAGCAAAAAATAAAAAAAAGCCTCCCCATCACCAGCCTTCCCTTGCCTTGTTTGACTGCCGAATGTCAGAAATACCCTGAAAAGATGGTGACGAGTGCTTAAGAAATAGGGACCATATTCCCCCGAAATGTTTGCTGGTGTTGGGTGTGAGCTTTTGGATGCATTCTATATGGTATTATACCTACCTGACAATGTGTATGGTTGTAGCTGAATATGCCATTTTTGATTTTCACTCCCACCTGTATATTCATATGAATCTATGCATATATTTCTGAGGCTCTCTGTTTATTTGAATTATATCACAGTACTGGCAATACAAATTTTTGCAAGCTAAGCAAAATGGTATGGGAATAGCAACTTCCAAAAGTTCTTTAGCACTTGAAATTAGCATTTCTTGCTAAATAAACAAGAACAATAGAATGATCTTGCAGCCTTGCTCTGACAGGCTAAATGCAAGAAAATAATCACAATATTTAAAGTGTCATTAAACCCAACTCATTAAAACGGTTAGTACATGCAGTATAACATTCTGTTCATATTTAGTCCCTATGTGATTCGTTTTCTGTATTCTGCAAAAACCAAAATGGGTTTCTACTGCTGTTCACTGTTCCTCCCTCTTTGTCTCCCGCTACAGCCTGAGATTGTGTAGAACAGCCATTGGCACATCTACTGAGCATGCTCAAGTTCCATGGCAATACAACACATTTATTTGATATTAATTATGTATTTTTCCCACTGTACTGTACTGTACTGTATTTAAAAAAAAAAAAATTTGAACATGCGACCTGCAGCAGAGGAAAGAGCTGGACCACTGTATTTTAATGATAGAAAAGGTACTACTTTTTTTTTTATTACAGAGCCCTCATCCATGCACATAAAGAAAAGGGATAATGTTATTTAAACAGTGGGCCAGATTCAAGAAGCAATTGCGCCCGTGTAACCATAGGTTACACGGCGCAATTGCTTACTTGCTCCGGCGTAGCGAATGCTCCTGATTCAGGAACATCGCTACGCCGACTGCAGCCTAAAATCTGCGCGGCATAAGGCTCTTATGCCACGCAGATTTTAGGCTGCATTCTAGCGAAAACCGCTAGGATCGCGGGCAGCGCAAAAAATTTGCGCGGGCGCAGGGCAAAAACGCTGCCCTGTGCCTGCGTAATAAAGGCGCAGATTCTTATTGAATCTGGGCCAGTGTGTGTTTAGGATCACTTTAAAGTGAATGTAAAGGCAAGACCATTTCTAATTTTAGATAGAATGCTGAAGGCTAGACCCACTGTCAAGTTTTTAAATATGTCTGTTTTTTAGCCATGGAGATTACCTTCTATTAATCTCAAAGTGATTCTAGATCCTCAAAAAAAAACTGAATCATATACAGTAATATATGTGCCATCTTGATTGATTCCATTTCTCATTTCCCTGCATTCAGCCATCCACTGTCCTGACAAGTTTCATGGACACCGTGCAACTAATGCTGAAGGTCCGCCCAGTCTTGCTACCCATGCTCTGTGATTGACAGCATTGATCAAGCAGGCATTGTAAAGGGGGAGTGTCTAAACTAAAATCTTGCCCCAATGATCCCCTTGCCCGTCCCCCCTTCCCAATCATACACATCAGTTCCTGGAGCTTTACACACAGTGCAGAATTCTGCTTAGGAAATGTGTCTCTTCTCCCGAACAGCTTCCTTCTGCTGCTGTACATCCAGCAAACAATTTGGCATACCCCGGGTCACATTAGCCAGGCATATAGCTGGGAAACTGTTGCACATCCCTAAAAAAAAATGACAGACAGAAGAGAGAACTCCTACTACTTAGAGCTTAAAAAGGTAAAAGTCTCAGCAGAAAGGCCACAGTCAGGGCTGGAGATGTCTGGGCTTCCTAGGTAGGGAGGGAGTAGCAGGTAGTAGACAGGTGGATCTCGACAAATGCTTCTCATGAACACAGGTGGAAGGACCGAGTCTCTTGTCACAGGGAAGGATTTATCTTCTATCCTAGGGATCACTAGCCCTGTAAAATAGTCACAGCTAAAATCCCTGCAGCTTACTCCCTACAAACAGGCCAGAGACACAATCCATGAGAAATCCCATCCTCCTGCTGGGGAAGATCTACTCCAAGAGAGCTTGAGGTTCTAACCCTAACCTGATGTATGCAATAGATTTCAGTGAACGGCATCAGAATGGAGTGTGCCACAGGTTGGGGGGGGGGGTGTGTGTGTGTGTGTGTGTGTGTGTGTGTGTGTGCGTGTGTGTAGCATATCTAAACCTAAGCCTCAGCAAGTTGTGGTGGTGGGGTTGTGTTAGTGGGGTTCACGGCTATGGAAGTGTGCATTTGCAAGACAGCTGCGGCCAGCAAAGGTAGGATGAGAGCTGGTGGCTGAGGTGAGCTGGTATGTATACTCCCATTATGTGATGAGCACTAAGCCTAGTACACACCTCTGACAGCTGAGATCAGAGCCGCTATACTAACAATCCAATTTTTTGCTACAGCAATATCCCCTGCTATGCTATTGTTATCGGACAGGCCCCCGCCAGAACACTCCAGTCAGCGCTCTCAGCCATTGGCTGGGCGCGCTGATCGGGAGCGGGTTGGCAGACCTTTTCCGGTCATGAGCCTTTAACAGAAGCCGGCCGAGCTTCTGTCGGACTGGAGTGCCATACACACAGGCCAAATGTCAGCCGGGTTCTATTGAACCAGCCGATGCCTGCCGACATTCGGCCTGTGTGTACTAGGCTTTAATTGACTTCAAGGACAGTATGTGACATCATGTCTCAGCCTACCTCTTTCTCACAGCAGTGCCAAGATGATGACTCACATGAATTCTGCACACTAAATCTGGTCATACACTGACCATACAACTGACTTTTGTCAAAGGCGCCTACTGGAAAATCGTTGACTGAACAGCGGCTGCATTCAATTAAATGCAACCACGGTTTAATTATTTTGACAGCCAGCAAGGCCAACTGTCACAATACAATGGCCACAGCAACAGATTCATCCCTCGGAATATGGCCAGGTTTAAGAGCACCCAAGTGACACAAACAACACTATTTACTATTATGAACAGCTTGATTTGAAATAAAATAAACAAATGAGTTATCACCGAAATAAGTGGCGAGGGTTAATTTTGCAAATAGGACATTTGTTCCAGTAAAGACAGGCTTATGCCGCGTACACACGATCGGAATTTCCAACAAGAAAAGTTCAATGTGAGCTTTTGGTCGGAAATTGAACTTCATTTTTTTCGGCTTGCTGTAGTGTGGTACGTCACCACGTTCTTGACGGTCTGAATTTCCGACAACATTTTTGAGACCGTGTGTGTATGCAACACAAGTTTGAGCCAACATTCCATCGGAAAAAAATCCACGGTTTTCTTGTCGGAAATTCTGATCGTGTGTATGCGGCATAAGAGGGGAATTCCCTTTACTTTGGAAGAGATTTCCTTTGACTTTATGTTACATCAGGGCTCGACAAAATCCGGGTGCCTGGTCGCAATAAGTAATTGAGGCAGCGGCTTTGCGGCCTTCACAGAAGGCCTAAGCTATCTTCTGTGATCTGGCGGCATCTTGTGGTGGCCGTTGGCATTACAAGTAGTTACATTACAAGTAGCAAAACAGCAGTTCTAACGTGTTTTTCACAGTTTTCACTGCCATCTCCTTCCTGTAATTAGAACCCCCAAACATTATATATATTTTTTATTTTAACACCCTAGAGAATAAAATGGCGGTCGTTGCAATACTTTCTGTCACACCGTATTTGTGCAGCGGTCTTACAAGCGCACTTTTTTTGGGGGGGAAATAAACTTTTTTTAATTAAAAAATAAGACAACAGTAAAGTTAGCCCATTTTTTTTTTATATTGTGAAAGATAATGTTACGCCGAGTAAATTGATACCCAACATGTCACGCTTAAAAATTGCGTCCGCTCGTGGAATGGCAACAAACTTTTACCCTTTAAAATCTCCATAGGCGACGTTTAAAAAATTCTACAGGTTGCATGTTTCAAGTTACAGAGGAGGTCAATGGCTAGAATTATTGCTCTCGCTCCACCAATCGCGGCGATACCTCACATGTGTGGTTTGAATACCGTTTACATATGCGGACGCTACTCACGTATGCGTTCGCTTCTGCGCGCGAGCTTGGCGGGACAGGGTGCGTTTTTTGGCTCCTAACTTTTTTAGCTGGCTCCTAGATTCCAAGTAAATTTTTCAAACCCTGTGTTACATCACCAAGACAGGAAATGAAGGGAAATCACACCAAAGTCATACAGGATAAATACATACAGGAGTTTTAACTCTTCATTATACTATTCAAAACAGGAACAAAAAAAAATAAAACAATTTTGTCTATACATACGCTTAGATTATTATTTCTCGAACTATACACAGCATTGCCCTTTTATAAAATGTTCCATATATCTTTGTAAAGAGTTTTCATACCTGGTAGGCTCTAATTAAGGATTGCACTGCCAAATGGTCCTCCACTAGTTTCTCTGCTTTGGCTGGCGCCATATTAAGGCCTTGACTGCGAATGACTGAAGCTTTAGTCTGTAGATCTGCTTTTTGCATGTGATTGGCTTCACCAGTAGCTCCAGGATCTTCTTTGCGAAAAAAAGCATCCCAAGACTACACAATAAGGAGCAAAAACAACAATTGTTAGTTTATCCGGTGTACGTAACCTGTCATTGCTTACTTATTCAATTCAAACGATTTGAAATTGTATGATATATGGCACCTTATTAGAAAGGAAAAATAGAAATGCAAGATTTTAGCAGTTCAAGAAAAATATTAGAGAAAGATGTATGATGGAAACTAAGGTTTTTGCTTGTGTTTAACAAAGCACGTCAATAAAATTACTACTGCTTGTAAATGTTAAAGAGTGTACTATTGATGTCTTTTCTCGGGAAGCTATATCATAATAAAGCTGTCCATTATGAAAATTACACAAGAGCAAAATTCAAAAGCATTATTGGTGACAAGTAAAATCATCGATGACTCAGCATGATTTAAATGTAGATGTAATGTGTATCTACATCTGCAATGCATTAAGATGATTAAAAGATTAATTTACATATACAATATTGAACAGCTTTAATGATTTGTAATACTTAAAACATGTAGATATCTAGGAGCACAGAAAAAATTGACCAGATAATATGATTTTATTAAAATCCCATATCTAAACCCAAGAACAAAAATTAAATATATTACAGGTTACCAAGTCCTTAGATATAGTGGCTGAATTTGTTCATTTTTTCTGTTTTTTTTTCCCCCTTTATTTCCACCTGGCAGTCTTGCATTACCTGCACTGAGTGACAACACTCGCTCACTATTCTGTATTTTATGGGAGGAGCAGCTTTGTCACTCTAGGATAGGTTTGTTTGGTAGGACTACAGAACACTTCCCCCTTTATAACATAGCAGGAACATTTTCTGTAGCCCACAGAGAGCACAGGAACCAATGTAAAATCATAACAGTCAGTAGAGGCAGAGAGAATAGAGTTATCAGCTTACTAGATTTTTGGTAGGATCAACAGGCATTTTTTGTACTCAAATATATAAAAAAAAATACCAAAAAGAAAGCAAAATACAAGATGTTCATTGTTGGGGTTTCATACAATTTAACCAGGCATTTTAGTAACTTTTTTTTCTACTGGATGTAAATGCTGGGTTAATATTCATGCTGCAATGATATTGGACGATAAGAGGTAGGGTCTAGTTTATCTTTTTCCTCCTTATGGATTACAACAATCGTTGCCTCCATCATAGAGGAAGGGAGCTGCCCCTCCAAGAAAGCACTTTTTAAAATCTGAAGCAGTTCTGGTAGTAAGATTTCACTACTGCGTTTGTAGATCTCTATTGGGAGCCCGTCCGGGCCAGGTGATTTATGGCTGGGCATCCCTGCTACTGCCGACTGTAGTTCTTCCAGTGTAAGTGGGGATTCCAGTTTTTCCCTGTCCACTTCTGGGAGAGCTGAAACTGGAATTCCCTGAAAGAAGGCCTCCATTCCTGAATCTCCTCCCCTAGACTTATAGAGGGATTTATAAAAGCCATGAAATATTTGTCTTATCTCACTACTATCAGTGGAGATATCGCCTGTTGAGGCCTAATTGCCGAGATATTTGAAGAGGGGGAATTGGCCCGAGTCAGCAAGACAAAACTCGCCCCACCTTCTCCCCCTCCCCAAATTGGGCTTGTTTCTGGAATATTCGATGGTTCTCTGCCTTTCTCATGGTGGCCATCTTATAGGCCTTCTGTTTGTCGAGCCACTCTCTTTGACTACTTACGGACGGGGTCTCAATATATCTTTGTTCAGCTACCATCACTTCACTTCTAAGATCCTCTTCCATGCCCTAGACTCCCTCTGCAATCTTGCCACTTTCTGGATCAACAAACCCCTCAAATAGGCCTTCAGCGAGTCCCAGACCACTCCAGACCTTGCCGAGCCTGTATTTATTTCGAGATATTCTTTCAAGCTGTTCAACATTTCCTGTGGTTCACCCAATAGCTCAAGCCAGTATGGACTAATTTTCCACTCTCTTTGAAGGATATTCTTGCTCCTCCTAATAACTAGGTCCAATGGTGAGTGGTCTGAGACCCCCCTTGGTCCATATTCTATCTCCTTGACCATACCCAGAGCCAAATCGTTGCCCAGGGCCATGTCGATTCTGGACAGGGTTGCATGGGAACTAGAGAGACAGGAATACGAGGATGACGAGTGCGCCAAATGTCCTTAAGTCCCATCTCATCCAGGAATCGGGTCAATCGGCTCCCTTGTTCTATATTTGGTTCATGTGCAGAGGGGAATCTATCATAGGCTCTGTCTAGCACTTCATTGTAATCGCCTACTGCTATCAGGGGAGTATCGGTTTTATCCAGCATAAATTCCACTAGTTTCTGTAAGACATCGAACTTGAATGGAGGGGGGATGTAGATATTGGCAAGAATATAGGGCTTATTTTCAATAGAGCAAGCCAAAAATACATACCGACCCTGTTCGTCTATCCAACTCCTCTCGCAAGTAAATAACACACCTTTCCCTACCATTATGCTCACTCCCCTCGAATATGAGGAGTGTACAGAATGGTAACGAAATGGAAATTTTCGAAGGCCCAACTGGGTCATTGTATCCTTGGTTAGGTGTGTTTCCTGTAGGCAGAGTATCCCTGGCCCCCCTCCTTCCATTGATGCTAACACCAGTGCTTTCTTAGTAGGGTCCCCTAGCCCCCGTACATTCCAAGATCTAATCCTCAGAGCCATGGACTAAATAAAATAATAATAACATGAAATGAGATAACACCATATAAGACAGCCACCTTTTTTTTCCCTCTCTCCTTCCTTTTCTCTCCCCCTCAACCACTTTTTTTTCCTTTTTCCCATCTTCCTGTTGCTTATCAAGACCAAGACCTCTCCTCTTTTCAATGATCCCCCAAAATCAATCAATCAATCAATCCAATATCATTGCTTTGTACAGACGCAAAAATTCTTGCTAAAGTACTGGCAAACCGACTAAAAGGGTGCATTGAGAGCCTTATCCACTCTGGATCAATCGGGTTCATTCCAAACAGGTCAACCAGCATAAACATCAGAAGGGCCTTCCTAAACATACAGATCCCCACTGACAACGAGGGCCCCAGAGCACTGTTGGCCTTAGACGCAGCTAAGGCCTTCGATAGCATTGAGTGGCCATACCTATGGAAGGTATTAGAAAGCTTTGGATTTGGCCCCTTGTTTATCAAGTGGGTCCAACTCTTATATAGCGAACCACGAGCAAAAATCAAAATTAACGGTGGAGTCTCAGACACATTTAAGCTCGAGAGAGGGACGAGACAGGGTTGCCCCCTTTCACCGCTCCTGTTCGCACTTGCCATGGAACCTCTTGCCATCAAAACTAGACTAAATAAAGACATACAGGGGTTTAGAAGGGGTTCAGAGGAAGACAAGATATCGCTCTTCGCGGACGATGTCCTGTTCTTTATAGGGAATGTGGATAGCTCGTTGACCACAGTGGTCCAAATGGTCGGGGAGTTTGGAAAGTTTTCGGGACTAGTGGTTAATTGGGATAAGTCGGCCCTACTCCCGATAGATCCGTTGGGGGACCAGACAATAGCCGAAATGCCCCAGCTGAAAATTACAACAAAATTGAAATACTTGGGGGTTTGGATCACTAGCGAGGTCAAGGAGTACACCAGTAACAACATTGCTCCACTATTGTTAAAATTGAAACTAAAAAAAGATATCTGGAGCCGCCTCCCCCTCTCGGTAGCCGGCAGATGCAATTTGATAAAAATGATCTGGCTTCCCCAGTTATTATATGCCCTTCACAACTCTCCAGTCTGGGTGAACCAAATATGGTTTAAACGAATGGAGACACTGTTTAGGGAGTTGTTGTGGAAGGGAGGTCAGGCCAGAATCAGACTTCAGACTATGCAACTGCCGGTGAAGGAGGGGGGGATGGAGGTCCCACACCCGAGAACATATTTCTTGGCATGCCAACTACAGCACATAGTGGGGTGTGGCTCTCAAAACCTGGGTAATAATAGTTTTAAATTAATGCTATCAAGGGCTCCACATACGATCCTAATAGAAGCCCTAGAGGCAAACTCATTTCACTATCAATGCCCAACTGTAAAGCTAATTAATAAAAGTATGGCATGACTACGAAAGCTTTGTTGGGATATACTGGTGTAACTGAGTTTGCCCCCCTCTGGCATAATAAGAACTTAACAGAACTTAGGGACATAGAAATTCCTAAAATTTGGGAGACCCAGGGGATAACACGGCTATTACACATGTATGAGGGAAACCTTATTAAAACTTTCTCGGAATTGAGAGATGAATTTAACATACCAAATAAGACATTCTTTAATTATTTACAGGTTAGGCATGCTCTCCAGACTCAGTTCAAGACCTATCCGATGGTTAGGACTCATACCCCTGCACTTCTCAAATGATCCAGACTAAACATTACAAAAAGGTCAAATCTCTGTACTATATGACAAATTGGGGGCCAAATCCATAAGTCAAATCGGGGTGTCTAAGAGCCGAGAAAAGTGGGAAAGAGACATTGGGCTATTGACCCCGGAGAAGTGGAATGAAATCTTATATAGAGGAACATTGGTGTCAATCGCCCCAGCTCAGAGATTGTCCCACTTATTTCTACTCCACGGGTCTATAATACCCCTAAAAAATGTTTGCACTAGGTTGGAAGCAAAGCGATGAAGGCCCCAGGTGTAGGGCAACAGGGGACCTTATACATATGTTCTGGAGATGCCCCCAAGCTCTTTGATATTGGACAGCAGTTATAATCAAGATCAATAAGATCTTCAAGACCTCTTTAGAGCCGGAGGCTAGAACTTGCCTGCTGGGTGATATGGAAGACCATAGAATCCACGCGGAGCCATGGAAAGTGTGCTAGTGCCTATTCCAAGATCGGAAGCTAATAGCACAGAGATGGCAAGCGCATGTACCTCCAACAGTTGAGAATTGGGTTGAAACAATCAATGCTCTGATTTGGTGCGAGAGGGTAGCCTTTATTAAACAAGGAAACTACAACAGATTTAGAAGAGTGTGGGAGCCTTGGCTGATAGAAATGGGAGTCCCCTTGGAGAGATAGCCTATGTATAGAGTGTGTAAATACCACTATCTCAGAGGCTGGTAAAGCTCTCTAACGACAAAGAGAAATTAAGGACATCTCTGCACTCTCTGCCTTCCGATCGACTGGATTCTCTTTTATATGCCTCTGAGACTCCACTTCCTCTTTTTGCCCTCTCTCCTTCAACCAACTAAAAATTAATTAGGATGAAGATACCTACTCCTATCTCTCTATAACATTGGCGGGGGGGGGAGGGGGGGAGAAGAGAGGGAGGGGTGGGGGTAAATCAATGAATTTGAATTTAAATAATGCATGTTTGTTTATTTGAACTAATGTAACTAGATTAAGCAATTTTATACTACAGATATGTAAGCATATAAACCTGTATTTATGTATATATTTTTTTGAAAACAATAAAGAGAAATTAAGATAAAAAAAATATTCATGCTGCAATGAGCTGCCAAAAAATGCTACATGCGCCTATATTGTTACATTTTACTGCATTAGTGCCGGTTCACACTACCGCGACTTGGGATCCAACTTGTATCGCCCCAAGTCGCGCGACATGAGAAAAGGTTCCTGTACTACTTCAAGGCGACTTTTAGGCAACTTGTACCCATTGATTTCAATGGAAGTTGCCTCCAAAGTCGGATCACATCTTAACTGAAGCAACTTTACAGGAAAAGAAAATAGTTTACTCAGGCAAAACCACTCCCTCCCACAGAGCTGATTATTCTGTGATTGGCCACAGCCAAAGTTGCCTGTCCTGGAGGCAACTTTAAGTCGCGTTGTAAGTTGCTCCAAGTCGTGCTGAAGTCGCCTTGCAAAGTCGCTCTGTAAGCCAGATTGCCCCTAAGGCTTGCTGTTTTAACTTTAGATAGTAAAACTTCTCTGCCAGTAAATACCTTATATTCCTGCTTCTTATCTGGTAAAAAGGCCTAGGCTTATGACGTCATGCATAGCTCTCTCTCTCTCTCTCTAGTGAGGGTTTAGGAAGGGAGAGGGGGGGGGAGTCATACGAGAGCCAATGAGAGCTGCAGAGCTGGAAGTGTGTATCTGTGTAAATCCAGGAAGAGAACAGGCAGCAGCTTCAGCTGCCCACAGTATAATGGTTGCAGTCAGACTCAGTGGAGAGAGATTTTCGAAGCATATTTGGCAAGTACAGAATCAAAGGATATATAAAATAATATGCAAAGTGGTTGGAGGGAAGCTTTAGAATGGCAAAGACGTTTTTATTACAAATGATGTGAGAAGACTGTGCGGCATAGAGAGCAGACATTAAAAAGGAAGTAAACCCTGATGGGTTTTACTTCCTCTTTGTTTCCCTGCAAGGGTAAATCATAATGGGCTACTATGCATCGCATAGTAACCCATTATGTGTCACTTACCCTGAATCCGAAGCCTGCGATGTCCCCGATTTCCTCCCCTCCACAAAGTGTCCATCTTTCGCCCTCTTCCTTCCGGGTATAGCCGCTCCGGTGCTGTGACTGGCCAAAGACGCGATGACGTATGCGCGTGGGAGCTGCCAGTCACGTCACAATCTGCTTTAGAAGCAGCACGATCGCCATTTCTAAAGGTTTCTACAGTGCACATGCACCGTTGACATCGGCGTCCGTCTCTTTTGCAAATATCTCCTAAACCGTGGAGGTTTAGAAGATATTTCGAGCACCTACAGGTAAGCCTTATGCCGCATACACACCATCACTTTATGTGATGAAAAAAAACGACATTTTCTGTGAAGTAAAAAACAACGTTTTTGAAACTTCAATTTTCAAAGACGAAGTTGCCTACACGCCATCGTTTTTTCACAATGCTCCAGCAAAGCGAGGTTACGTTCACCACTTTTTTCCATTGAAGCTCGCTTCATAACTAGCTTCTGGGCATGCACGGGTGTAAAAACGTTGTTTTAAACGTCGTTTTTTGATCCACACGGTCAATTTCTGTGAAGTAAAAAACAACGTTTTGAAAAACGACACATAAAATTGAAGCATGCTTAAATTTTTTTTGTTGTTTTTCACAAGACATAAAACGACGTTTTCCCCCACACACAGTGATTTAAAGTGACGTTTTTAAAAACGTCGGTTTCTTTCATCACATAAAGTGATGGTGTGTACGCGGCATTAATCTAGGCATACCTGGAGGTAAAAGTGGTTGTAAAGGGTTTACAGCCACTTTAAATTGCAATGGTGTGAATTGTTCCCAAAACAGTAAGTTTGTGTTCTTTTTATTTGCCACAAATGTTAATTTCATGCAAGAAACATGTGCTGAGGAGAGCATCGGTTTGACCAGTCAAACTGGCAAAGCCACGCATTGTAAATATTTTGATTCTTTTCAACACACATGCAAGTTCTTTTACAAAGGAATTTTACCGCAAATTTTTGCTGGACATTCATCCATCTATATGTTACGTAATGCACACATTCATTTCAGGACATTTACCCTAGGTACCCATCATTTTCAAACTGGCTTCACCTATCATAATAACTAAGAATCATCCACAGCCAATCACATACACCATAATGGAAAGATTACAAAACCAAACAAGATTCATTCACCATATTTAAATGCAACAAGATTCATCCATAGACAGCCGCATAGAACATAGCAGAGAGATTCCAAAAAAACAAACAATATTTGCCTATCAGCCAACGCATTACACATAGGATGAATCCGATTTAAAAATGGAGGGCAAATAGACTTAAAAATGATGAGTAGGTAACTAATTTTATTCGAAGATGGCCAAATAGAGGAATTCTAATAACAAACAAGATTTGCCCATTTAGATGGGCTTTTGAACTAGGTGATGAGGGGAAGGGTCCAGAGGTAGAGATAGTCAGCGCAGAACATATTCCAGAGGGTAGTATTGGGGGCATTAGTGGTAGGTTGACTAAAGCACATAAACCTGAGGCAAGTATAGTAACAAGTCCTATTTGCAACCTCGGAACACTCAATAAGAAAACAGTATGCGACCAGTCTAAACTACATGGCATGTTCACCAATGCCAGGAGCCTGGCGAACAAGATAGGGGAACTAGAGATACTGTTGTACGAGGATAATTTAGATTTTGTGGGAATTTCAGAGACTTGGCTCAACAGCTCATGATTGTCTGGCAACCATTCAGGGGTATTCCCTTTATCACAGGGATAGAGAAGATAAAAAAGGGGGAGGGGTATGCCTGTATATCAATAATATTGTACAAGTGAATGTGAGAGATGACATCACTAATGGAGCAAGGGAGGCGGTGGAATCCTTATGAGTAGAGCTCCAAAGGGAGGAAACTAAGGGGAAGTAATACTGGGAGTATGCTATAGGCCCCCTAACCTGGGGAAGGAGGGGGAGACGGACCTCCTTTCACAATTTGAATTGGTGGCAAGGATGGGAAGTGCCATCATAATGGGGGATTTTAATTATCCAGACATAGACTGGACGGAAGGAACGGCACATTCGTCTAAGGCTCGCCAGTTCCTGAATGTCTTGCAGGGCAATTTCATGGGTCAGATGGTAGATGCACCAACTAGAAACAAAATGTTACTAGACCTACTGATTACCAACAATACAGACCTGATCACGGATGTGGAAATATGGGGCACTTTAGGAAATAGCAATCACAGGTCAATTACCTTCAGTATAAATCACACAAACAGGAAACATAAATGGAATACAAAGACACTGAATTTCAAAAGAGCTAACTTCCCTAAACTACGAACCTTGCTAGAAGATATTAATTGGGATAAAATCTTAGGAAAAAAGAACATGAAGGAGAGATGGGTTAGCTTTAAGAGCATATTAAATAAGGGCATTAGCCAGTGCATCCTATTGGGAAACAAATTTAAAAGACCAAACAAAAAAGTCCTGGGTAGCTTAACTCCAATGTTAAACTGCATACAAAAGCAAAGGAGATGGCCTTTAAAAAATACAAGGTTGAGGAATTATCATCAGCATTCAAACTTTACAAAGAATGCAACAAGAAATGTAAGGGTGCAATCAGAGCGGCTAAGATAGAACATGAAAAACTCATAGCGGAGGAGAGCAAAATAAATCCCAAGGAATTCTTTAATAATATAAACAGTAAAAGAGTGAGGAAAGACTATATTGGCACCATATAGAATGAGGAAGGGAATCTGGTTACAAAGGATGGTGAGATGGCGAAGGTATTGAATGTATTCTTCACAAGGGAATTGGGGGGCTTCAGTAACCAAAACTGCAGTGTTTTCCCTCATGACACATCACCCTCATGGCTAACAGAGGACAGGATTAGGAATACAGTTGAAAAACATAAGATTAATTAGTCACCGTGACCCGATGGCTTGCACCCGAGGGTCCTTAGGGAACTGAGTCAAGTAATTGCCAGACCATTGTTCCTAATTATTATCGACAGTCGACTGACTGGAATGGTACCAGCTGATTGGATAAAAGCCAATGTAGCACCAATATTTAATAAAGGGCCAAAATATATTCCTGGGAATTACAGACCAGGTAGCCCAACATCAATAGTATGCAAGCTCTTGGAAAGGATGATAAGGGACTATATACAAGATTTTAGTAATGAAATGGTATCATTAGCAGTAATCAGCATGGATTCATGAAGAATCGTTCTTGACAAACCAATCTATTAACCTTCTATGAGGAGTTGAGCTGCCATCTAGATAAAGGAAAGCCTGTAGATGTGGTGAATCTGGATTTTGCAAAAGCATTTGACACAGTTCTCTATAAAAAAAAACGTATTCTCTCTGGAGAAGAGACGCTTGAGGGGATATGATTTAAATTTACAAATACCATAACATTATTCCACGCAAGAAAATGTAATAAGGCATGTGGCCACTCATTAAAATTAGAAGAAAAGAGGTTTAACCTTAAACTGCGTAGAGGATTCACAAATACACCACCAGTAATTTCTAAGGTTTTGGGTAATTACCCACAACAAAATTATCATGTAAATATGTTTAATATTGTTCTTGTTTAGGTTTTCTGAGATACACTGCTCAAAAAAATTAAAGGAACACTTTTGAATCAGAACTCTTGGGATATTGATCTGGTCAGTTAAGTAGAAGAGGGGGAGCGGTGTATACAGAGGGTTGTTATTCAGTTTCAGCTGCTTTGCTGTTAATTGAAATTAACAACAGGTGCACTAGATGGGCAACAATGAGACGACCTCCAAAACAGGAATTTTTTTCCCTATCTTTTTTGACTGTTTTTCACTAGTTTTGCATTTGACTAGGGTCAGTGTCACTACTGGTAGCACGAGGCGATACTTGGACCCTGTAAAGGCTGCACAGGCAGTCCAACTCCTCCAGGATGGCACATCAATACATGTCATTGCCAGAACGTTTGCCTAGTCTCCCAGCACAGTCTCTAGAGTATGGAGGAGATTCCAGGAGACAGGCAGTTACACTAGGAGAGCTGGAAAGAGCCATAGAAGGTCCTTAACCCATCTGCAGGACCGGTATCTGCTCATTTGTGCAAGGAGGAACAGGATTAGCACTGCCAGAGCCCTACAAAATGACCTCCAGCAGACCACTGGTGTGAATGTCTCTGAACAAACAATCAGAAACAGACTTCATGGGGGTGGCCTGAGGGCCCGACGTCCTCTAGTGTGCTCTGTGCTCACTGCCGGACACTGTGGAGCTTGATTGGCATTTTCCATTGAACACCAGAATTGGCAGGTCCGTCACTGGTGCCCCATGCTTTTCACAGATGAGAGCAAGGTTCACCCTGAGCATATGTGACAGACGTTAAAGGCTCTGGAGAACCCGAGGAGAACTTTATGCTGCCTGTAACATCGTTCAGCATGACTGGTTTGGTGGTGGGTCAGTGATGGTCTGGGGAGGTATATCCATGGAGGGACGCACAGACCTCTAAAGGCTACACAATGGCACCCTGACTGCCATTAGGTATCGGGATGAAGTCCTTGGACCCATTGTCAGACCCTACGCTGATGCAGTGGGTCCTGGGTTCCTCTTGGTGCACGACAATGCCCGGCCTCATGTGGCGAGAGCATGCAGCCAGTTCCTGGAGGATGAAGAAAACGATACCATTGAATGGCCGCCACGCTCACCTGACCTAAATCCAAAAGAACACCTCTGGGACATTATGTTTCGGTCCATCCGGTGCCGCCAGGTTGCACCTCAATCTGTTCAGGAGCTCAGTGATGCTCTGGTCCAGATCTGGGGGGAACACCCAGGACACCATCCGTTGTCTCATTAGGAGCATGCCCTGATTTTGTCAAACATACATACAAACACTTGGGGGCCATTTTGAGTTGTTGCAATGAAATTTCAGCAAAATGGATTAGCTTGCTGCATATTTGTTCCACTTTGATTTTTGGGGTGTCTTTGAAATCAGCCCTCTGTAGGTGGATCATTTTCATTTTCATCAAATGATGTGCCATCCTTTCATTCCTAACACATTACCCAGTCTATATAAGTATAGATATCCAGCATGAGATTTTTGCCCGTTGAGATCTGATATGTTTTCAAAGTGTTCCTTTAATTTTTTTGAGCAGTGTATATTAAGAACACACGTTGTTTGGTAACATTGTTAGAAAAACATATATATAATAATTCTACAAGATTATTCAAATCATACATTACACTTGTCACTTTAAAGATGTACTAGACAAATGACACTACAAGGCTATCCTGACAGTTTTCCCAACTAGAAATTCCATTACAAGTCTGGTCCTCATCAACTCATGATGAAGCCTGTCATAGTAGGGGAACATCACTGAGTAATACTGCTGCGGGTATTGATTATTTGTAAAAACTGGAATTCTCTTGAAAATAGCAGATATTTTTTAGTTACTTAAAACAAAATGTAGAGATAGCCAAGAAAGAAAAAAAAAAAACAACACAACACACACACCAATCTAGGAAATTGCAGAGAAATATTAAAAGCATTTTTGTTGCATAGGCATATTTCAGTAAGTTAGCAGTACTTTTAGCACTATGTGACTTTCATTGCATTTTAGGACCTCCCTAATTAGCATTTGCTAAACATATGAAAGACATTTGGTCCAATGTGAAAGCTGTCTCAATGCAAAGCTTTGTGCTATTTACAGTATATGCAAACCTTCCTTCTCTTTTCCTTAACCATCTAGCCTCCAGAAGGTTTTATCCCCGTCATGACCAAGACATGTTTTGCTATTCAGCAATAGGGATAAGCCAGATGTTCACCTGTTCGCCGAATAGTGAACATTGTGCGGTGTTCGCAGCAAATTCGAAAGCTGCGGAACACTGTTTAAAAGTCTATGAGATAACCATGAAAAATAAAAAGTGCTCATTTGAAAGGCTTATATGCAAGTTATTGTCATAAAAAAAGTGTTTGGGGACCTGGGTCCTGCCCTAGGGGACATGTATCAATGCAAAAAAAAAAAACAGCAATTTTTTTCGGGGGCAGTGATTTTAATAATGCCTAAAGTGAAACAATAAAAATTAAATATTCCTTTAAATATCGTGCCTGGGGGGTGTCTATAGTATGCCTGTAAAGTGGCGCATTTTTCCTGTGTTTAGAACAGTCCCGGAGCAAAATTACATTTCTAAAGGAAAAAAAGTAATGTAAAACTGATACAGATAAAACTCATTGAAAAAAAACGCATGGGTTCCCCCCAGTCCATTAAAAGGCCCTTTGGGTCTGGTATGAATATTAAGGGGGACCCCGAACCAAAGTTTTTAAAAAAAAATTGCGTGGGGTTCCCCCCAAAATCCATACCAGACCCTTAGCAGAGCACGCAACCTGGCCGGCCGCAGAAAAAGAGGGGGGACGAGAGAGCGGGGGACATAAATTTGATGATGCGGAATGGTCAAGCATATGGTCTGCAACTAAATCTGGATCTTCTAATGTTATCACGGTGGAAACTAAATATAAAGTTCTCACTCAAAGGTATTTAGTTCCTGCCAGGATAGCAAAATACGCTCCCAATTATCCTGCAGTTTGTTTTTGTGGCTGTTCTGATGCTGGTACATATCTTCATATATGGTGGGATTGTCCAGTAGCGCAAAAATCTTAGAAAGCAGTCATCGACTTGGCTTCGAAGGTGCTCGAAACTATACAACTGGATCCTACTACAATCTTTGGTTATAGCTGAAATTGTTCACACAACCAATAGAGCCCTAGAACATGTTAAAATGGAAGCCATTGAAAATGATAAAATATATAAAATTTGAAAAACTTTGGGTTAAAGGGGTTGTAAAGGTAAAAAAATGTTTCCCTAAATAGCTTCCTTTACCTTAGTGCAGTCCTCCGTCACTTACCTCATCCTTCCATTTTGCTTTTAAATGTCCTCCTGCTCGCCCCCTCCCCCTCAAGAGGCTTTCTCCACACCAGGGAGAGAGCCTCGCATTACGGTGTGTAGTTACAGACAGAAGAACAGGAAGTGAGGATTTCTCAGAAGAAATAAGGACATTTAAAAGCAAAATTGAAGGATGAGGTAAAGGACGCTATTTAGGGAATTTTTTTTTACCTTTACAACCCCTTTAAACATAGTTTACCATCAGATTTTGATGACACATTACTATTTCCCTGGTAACATTACCTCATTTACCATATCTACACTCTTACATTCAGTGGGAGTCGCACTACCTCTATGAATCTTACCTTTTTACTCTTATGCCTTGTACACATGGTCGGACTTTTGACGGTGCAAAAGTCCGCTATTAGTCTGTCGGAAGTCCGACGGAAAGAAAGAGAACAGATTCTCTAAGGTCCATCGGACTTCCGACAAAAAAAGTCAGATGGAGGCTACACACAGCTGGACTTTCCGAGAAAAAAAAAAAGGCGCGTGTACGCGACATTACTCTACGTTTTCTCTTTTCCTTCTCTTTTCTTTACTTTATACTCGATTTCTGAGTCTTCTGGTTTACTTTCTTCTTTCTTTTGTATTATACTTTTTCCCCTCTCCTTCGCTCGTATGTGGTACTTACAGGGTCAATTTACAAGAGGGATTATACCTCTGATTTTTTTTTTGGTCTAGTAATCACCATGCCTGAATATTGACCAACATAATATTTGAGTTCTATGTGTCTTTTGCATCTTATGTACTCAGTTATGTTACTTTTTCAATTTGTACCACTATATATGTATTCCTAAGTTTGTTTATCCCTACTTTGTTTAACCTCTTGCCGCCCGCCCGCAGAATGTCTCCCCTGCGCGAATTGCCGTAGCAGTACAGTGGCCGCTTTAAGGGGTATAGGGGGCCCGCCGCATCACTGAGGAGCCAATGCGTGTGCCCAGCGGCCGCAATGTCAGCCGGGCACCTGCGATCGCTCCTGACAGAGCCAGAATGGGATGAGCGCGTTCCTAGTATAAAGGGATCTGTCTCCTCCCCCAGGCAGTCCCATCCCCCCTACATTTAGAGGGAAAACATTTAACACCTTGATCGCCCCCTAGTGTTATCCCCTCTCTGTCAGTGACAGTAATCAGAGGCTATTTTTAGCTCTTAACGCTGTATAAATGTCAACAGTCCCAAAAAGGTGTCAAAAGTCCACCTCAATAAAAAAATAATAAAAAATACCATAAATCTAGCCCCTATTTTCTAGACGCTAAAAGGCCTCGTACACACGATAGGTTAACCAGAGGACAACGGTCTGATGGACCGCTTTCATCGGTCCAAATCGATCGTGTGTAGGCCCCATAGGTTATTTAACTATAGGTTAAAAAAAAGCCAATTTGCTTTAAATTTAACCTATGGATTCCTAACCGATGGGAAAAAAACGATCGTTAGTAGGCACAACCATCGGTTAAAAATCCACGCATGCTCAGAATCAAGTCGACGCATGATTGGAAGCATTGAACTTCGTTTTTTTCAGCACGTCGTTGTGTTTTACGTCACCGCGTTCTGACACGATCGTTTTTTTAACCGATGGTGTGTAGGCACGACGAACCATCAGTCAGCTTCATAGGTTAACCTATGACAACTGTCCTTCAGACCGTTCTCTTTGGATGGACTGATCGTGTGTACGAGGCTTAACTTTTGCGCAAACCAATCAATATATGCTTATTGCAATTTTGTTTTACCAAAAATATGTAGAAGAATACATATCGGCCTAAACTGAGGAAGACATTGTATTTATTTATTTTAATTTGGGGATATCTATTATAGCAAAATGTAAAAAATATTGTGTTTTTTTTTTCAAAATTGTCAGTCTTTTTGTTTATAGCGCAAAAAAATAAAAACCACAGAGGTGATCAAATACCACCAAAAGAAAGCTCTATTTGTGGGGGGGGGGGGAAGAACACAAATTTTGTTTGGATACAGTGTTGCACCACTGCACAATTGTCAGTTAAAGCAGCGCAGTGCTGTATCGCAAAAAATGGCCCGGTCAGGAAGGGGGTAAATTCTTCTGGGGCTAAAGTGGGTAAAACAAATTTGACAAGAAAAAAAAACTTTTACAATTAGTTTAAAGCTGAACTAAAGTTGTTTCTTGCAAGTCTTTTCTGTCACAAAATTCCTTGCTGTGTAAGCTTTCAGCATCTTTCAAATGGCAAGAGTTTAGTAAAGTTTGGGGACAATGTAACTCATGGAAGGGAAAGCTTTCTCAGGTAGGCGACAATAAAAAATTCCTCCTGTATAGATTTCTCAATATTCCTCATTTCACAGTTCGGATATAACCTAAATAAACTGCAAGAAACCATGGGCATTTCTGAAAGTAATCTAGATGGACTGGATAAAAAAAAAAAAAAAAAAAATCTTTGTGAAAAGTAGTATAAATAGTCCATAAAACAGTGAGGTGTTCAAAGTCCTTCAAAATGGCTTTTCTGGGAAAAATATACCAACCAAACATTAACCAACAGAGCTGTAACCTATAAAAGTTGTTTATGATTAGCAGGCTTTCATGCACTTACTGTAATTACTGAGCCTCCCGCTCTGCAGCTAGGGACTCACGATTTAAACTGCTTATGTACAATAACAGTGATTAATGAGATGAAAGAGTGAAGCAGCACAATCCTCTGACCTCTTACTTCTCATTCTGCTGCAAAAAAATAACTTTAGGTCAGATCAGCACATATGGAGTATACATAAGCCAATTCATGACACATCCATTCAAAGGAATGTATAGTATCTACAATGTTTAAAAAATAGATGTAGTAGAAAAGATTAAAGCGGAGGTTACGCCAATTTTTTTTTTTTTTCAAAAGCCAGCAGCTACAAATACTGCAGCTGCTGACTTTAAAAAAATGGGCACTTACCTGTCCAGCGCGCCCGTGATGCCCTCAGCTGAGGACGAGCAACCGCCCATCCCTCGGCTGCACCCGCCGCGATCCTGGGTTAGCCACACCCCCTACAGTAAAAAAAACAGGAACACTTAACACCTTAGCGCTCCCTAGTGATTAACCCTTCACTTCCATTGTCATTTTCACAATCAGTGCATTTTTATAGCACTTTTCGCTGTGAAAATTACAATGGTCCCAAAAATGTGTCAAAAGTGTCCGATGTGTCCGCCATAATGTCACAGTCACGAAAAAAAAAACGCTGATAGCCGCCATTACTAGTCAAAAAAAATAATAATAATAATAATAATAAAAATGCCATAAAACTATCCCCTATTTTGTAAACGCTATAACTTTTGAGCAAACCAATCAATATACGCTTATTGCAATTTTGTTTTACCAAAAATATGTAGAAGAATACGTATTGGCCTAAACTGAGGGAAAAAAATGTTTATATATTTTTTTGGGATATTTATATAGCAAAAAGTAAAAAATAGATTTTTTTTTTTTTTTTTAATTGTCGCTCTATTTTTGTTTATAGCGCAAAAAATAAAAACCGCAGAGGTGATCAAATACAACCAAATTAAAAAAATATTTGTGGGAAAAAAAAAGGACGCCAATTTTGTTTGGGAGCCACGTCGCACGACCACGTCAGTTGTCAGTTAAAGCGACGCAGTGCCGAATCGTAAAAAGGGGCCAGGTCCTTTACCTGCATAATGGTCCGGGTCTTAAGTGGTTAAAAACCAGCTACCAGATACTGCAGCTACTGGCTTTTAATAAATGGACACTTACCTGTCCTGGAGTCCAGCAATGTCGGCACCCGCAGCTGATGTTTCCATCAGCTGTTGGGTGCTGCCGCCGCCATTGCGAGTAAGGGTATCCGGCAGTATAGCCTTTTGGCTTCACGCCGGGAATCCTACTGCGCATGGGCAAGGCCCACTCCTCTCTCGGACTCCTGGAAGTGGGAAAGGATACCCCGAAAGGTGCCAATTGTGACACCGGAGGGGGGGGAGGAATCCGATGAGTGGAAGTTCCACTTTTGGGTGGAACTCCGCTTTAAGAAGCCATAGTTGTTCATTACATAAAGCCTCCTGTTTTTTCAGTGCAGCACAATAGTGGTCCATTACTGCTCTTTTTTACAATGCATGTCTGTGGGACTGAGAACCAACAAAAAACAATGCACTCCCTTCGTGGTAGACACCGTCTTTTTAAAAGCTGTGAAGCAGACAGTCCACACATTTCTTCTGTGGGAATTTTCTGCCAGCAAGATCCAGCGTTCATACACCAATACTGTGGGCCAGATCCACATACATTTAGATCGGCGCAGCATATCAGAGATACACTACGCCGCCGTACCTTACCTGGCGTAAATTCGAATCCTCAGCGAGTTCGCGCCGTAAGTTACGGCGGCTTAGTGTATTTCTGGTGGCGGATTTGAAATTGGGCGGGTTGGGGGCGGGTTTCATTTAAATGAAGCGTGTCCCCGCGCCGAATGAACTGCGCATGCGTCGTCCCGAAATTTCCTGCCGTGCATAAATGGTCTTAGACGTGAGTTACGTCCATCCCGATTCACGGACGACTTACGCAAAAAAAAAAAATCTAATTTCGACGCGGGAACGACGGCCATACTTAACATGGCAATTCTATCTATATGCCGCAAAATACCAGTTTTAACTATATGCCAGAAAAAGCCGACTACAGACGACGTTAGAAAATGCGACGGCCGCGGGTACGTTCGTGGATCGTCGTAAATCGCTAATTTGCATACCCGACGCGGAAAACGCCACCCAGCGGACGCCGAAGTATTGCATCTTAGATCTGAAGGCGTACGAAGACGTACACCTGTCGGATCTAACCCAGAAGCCGTCGTATCTTGTTTTGAGGATTCAAAACAACGATACGACACGGGAAATTTGAAAGTACACCGGCGTATCAGTAGATACGCCGGCGTACTTCGTCTGTGGATCTGGCCCCTTGTGTGTAATAACCCGAACAGTTGTTTTATGCCATTTTGTGTAGTTTTGGCTTTTTGTTTGGGATCATTATCTTGCTGGAAGACAAATATTCTCCCTAAACTCAGGTTTCTTTCACAGCATCAGGTTTTTCACAAGGATTCCCTGTTATTTGACTGCTTTCATTCGATCGAGTAAAAGCCTTTCAGGCTCTACTGTAGATAAATATCCTTACAGCATTATTCTGTCACACCATACTTTACGGTAGGGTTGATGCAATTATGATCATGTACAGTATATGGATTACATTTCACCTTACAGATGGTTACAATACATGGCAACATACCCAAAGAGTAATGTATCCCTGGTGTCTGTTGCATCACCAGGGATACATTACCCTTTGGGTATATTGATATATATTATACCTCCCAACTGTCCCGGATGTTGTGGGACCATGCCAGGCTGTCAAATCCTAGAGTCCCGAGGATATGAGCTGAAGTCCATGAGCCCACTGCCAAAACAAGTTCTAGTAGTGGGCTACACTCCGTGGGATACAATGTGTACTCTCTCAAACCCAGTGAGGATTCCTGCATGCATGCGCTCTTGCTTCTCCCCCTTCACTTCAATCTTCTTCTCAGTCATTATTTGCTAGGACCATGGGCATCTTAGCAACTGACGACGTGCTTCGCAGGTGCCCAAACTGGCGCCCGACTCTGGCTCCCCTCAAATATCCACCCGCATTTCCCCTCCCTGCATCTGCACCCTCAACAATAACCCCCTCCCTGACTCTCCACCATGTTAAACCATGTGCCTTAAGCCCCTCCCACTGTTAACATTCTGACCCACCCACTTCATGCTTACGCCTCCTTCATTCTCAAGTTCTAAAGTTGGGATTTATGTATTATGACCATCTGTATGCTACTTATGAAATAGATGCGGTCTGCTTACTTATATTTGTAGCTGATATTTTTGGAGGTTTATCACCTTGAAACCCTTCTTGGATGCATGTCCTTTAACTAAACATTCTTTAGGTAAGATTGGTGGGGGACTGTGTCTTGCTGTTCCCCCCACAGCTTATAGGTTTTTTTTTTAATTGGGATATTTATTATAGCAAAAAGTGAAAAGATAGTGTTTTTTTCAAAATTGACGCTTATTTTAAATTTTGTTTGGGTACAAAAAAATGGCATGGTCATTGAGCAGCCACATTTTTTTTTTTTTTTTTTTGTGAATTAAAAGCTTTAGTAGCACCTGCTGAAATCAAAGCCAAAACTATTTTGTTTAAAATTGTGGATAGAGTAGGGAATAATTAACCCACCACCCCCCCCCCCCATCCTTTTTTTGCCATCTGTGGTATCTTCCATTAAAAGGAATTTTATGATGGAACAAGGACAATGGCAGAGATAGCTCTGGTTTATTTTATTAGCAACAGGAAAACTGGCCCCAAAAACCATTACCATAATTTACCACCAAAGGATAACCCAAAATAAATTCTCCTGTTCCTGACAATCGCAGCAATACCACAGAAGAAGCAGTAAACGATCTTTGGTGAGCACCTGGTCTCTTCGCTGGGAGTATGCTGTATGTAGGCAGAAAAGGGTTAACCTAAAAAAAAAGTTTTGGCTTTAAAATATGCACAAGTGAATGTGAGAGATGATATCACTAAGCGAGCAAGGGAGGAGGTGGAATCCCTATGGTAGAGCTCCAAAATGAGCAAACTAAGGGGAAAGTAATACTGGGAGTATGCTAGAGGCCCCCTAACCAGAGGGAGGAGGAGGAAACAAACCTCCTATCACAATTTGGATTAGCAGCAAGAATGGGAAGTGTCATAACGGAAGGAACTACGCATTCCTATAAGGCTCACCAGTTCCAAAATGTCTTGCAGAACAATTTCATAAGTCAGATGGTAGATGCACCAACTAGAACCAAAGCATTACTAGACCTACTGATTTCTAACAATACAGACCTGATCACGGATGTGGAAATACAGGGGGCAATTTAGAAAACAGTGATCAAATGTCAATTAGCTTTAGTATAAATCACACAAATGGGAAACATAAGTGGAATACAAAGACACTGAATTTCAAAAGAGCCAACTTCCCTAAACTACGATCCTTGCTATAAGATAATAATTGGCATAAAATCTTAGGAACAAAAAACACAGAAGAAAAATGGGTATGCTTTAAAAGCATATTAAAAAAAAGGGCATTAGCCAGTGCATCCCAATGGGAAATAAATTTAAAGAGCAAACAAAAGTCTTGGGTGGCTTAACTCCACTGTAAAAATGCATATAAAAGCAAAGTAGAAGGCCTTCAAAAAATACAAGGCTTAGGGATCATCATCAGCATTCCAACTTTACAAAGAATGCAACAAGAAATGTAAGGGCGCAATCAGGGTGGCTAAGATAGAACACGAAAGGCGCATAGTGGAGGAGAGTAAAAAAAATCCCAAGAAATTATTTAAGTACATAAATAGTAAGAAAGGGAGGTCATATTGGTCCCATAAAGAATGATGATGAAGAGAATCTGGTTACTAAAAATGGAGATGGCGAAGGTATTGAATTTATTCTTCTCAGTCTTCACGAGGGAATCGGGGGGCTTCAGCAACCAAAACTGCAATGTTTATCCTCATGACACATCACAGAAAACTCCCTCATGGCTAACAGAGGACAGAATTAGAAATAGACTTGAAAAACTTAACATTAATAAGTCACCAGGACCAGATGGCTTGCACCAGAGGGTCCTTAAGGAACTCAGTCAAGTAATTGCCAGACCATTGTTCCTAACTTTTACTGATAGTCTACTGACTTGAATGGTACCAGATGATTGGAGAAAAGCCAATGTAGCACCAATAATTAAAAAAGGACCAAGAGAGAGGCGCATGCATAGAGGCTCTTAAGATGGCCGCAACTCTCTAGAGCTCCGCTTCACCACGGCCCAGTGAAAGCCTGCTGTAGCCTTCAGAGCGCCCACACGACTGCTCCACTGGGACGAACGAGCAGGGGAACGTTCAGGGAATGGGCGGATGTCCTCAGCATCTGCCAGGAGAAGCCTCGCCTGCCAAATGAGCTACGCCGCAGGCCCGCTCAGCTACGCTAAAATGGCGGCCTCTCCACGAGGAAGAAACACAGACACTGCAGCCTAAAAGTCCATAGCAGATCAGGACGCTGCTCCACCGTTCTCCCGGGCAGGAACATTCAAGCATGTCGCTGGTGGACTAACAAGTGCTTGTTTCGCATAGGCAACTTCCTTTCCCTGTCGGGCCCCTTAAGCCTGCAGCACTGTAAAACAGAGTTAGAAATGCCCAACTTGGAAATTTTGAGTTTCTCTCAAAATTGTCCACTTCCTTAATTCTATTTAGACTAATAAAAAGGATCCACCTAAGATTACTCATTACGAACGATGGTGCGCAAACATTATGGATCAGAGAGAAGGTATTTCGCTGCCAGGGAGGGCAATCCACCATACAGTATGCCCGGACCTGGGAGACGGACATGGGAATATCTTGGGAACCAGCTGTGTGGTCACAGGCTTTTCAACGATCCTACAAAGGTATTCATAACGTCTCCCTGATAGAAGCAAACCTCAGAATTAGAACTAGGTGGTACTACGTCCCCTCTAGGTTGGCAATGATCTACCCAAAGAAGTCTCCTCTATGTTTCAGGGGGTGCGATCTGGAGGGCACAAATGTTCCACAATTGGTGGACATGTCCCCGAGTTAGCTCCTACTGGAAAAAGGTATTTCACACTCTGGAGGAAGAGAACGGGAACCACTACCTCTCCAGACCCCCCCCCCCCATTGCCCTCTTGAACTGCAAATCCCTTTAATTCCTGAACACCTGCAAACGCTTACGTTTTACATCCTCCTGGAAGCAAAAATAAGGCTCGCGAGGGCAAGGAAAACGCCCACTGTCTCCTTCAGAATTGCAAAGTTAAAAAAATATCCTGGACAATGGCGCGAGAACACATAGTGGCAAAACTGCTGGACAAGGTGGGTAAATTTTAAGCTATATGGGAACCCTGGGCAGCACATTGCAATATTTCCCTCTGTCCGGGCATCACGAACGAATGAATGGTTGATCCTGGAACTCTACCCCTCCTCCTTCCTCCCTCTCCTTTAGAGGAACTGAATGTATTCACTATTGAGGAGGAGGAGATTAAGGAGGGATATGATCAACATGTACAAACATATAAGGGGTCCATATAGTGAACTTGTTGTTGAGTTATTCACTTTACAGTCAACACAAAAGACAAAGGGGCACTCTTTATATCTAGAGGAAAAGAGATTTCATCTCCAAATACGTAAAGGTTTCTTCACAGTAAGAGCTGTGAAAGTGTGGAACAGACTCCCTGCAGAGGTGGTTCTGGCCAGCTCAGTAGATTCCTTTAAGAAAGGCCTGCATTCTTTCCTAAATGTACATAATATAACTGGGTACTAACATTTATAGGTGAAGTTGATCCGGGGAATATCAGATTGCCTCTCGGGGATCAGGAAGGATTTTTTTGGGGACAGTTAAGCAGGGCAATAACTTATCCGCAGGATGTGGAAACCTTGCAAGAAGATCTAAACAAATTGATGGGGTGGGCAACTACATGGCAAATGAGGTTTAATGTAGAAACATTTTAAATAATGCATTTGGGTGGCAAAAATATTAATGCAATCTACTCACTGGGGGGGGGGGGGCACATGGAGGTCTTAGTTGTTGACAGGCTCAGCAATGCTTGAGAGGGGATAGGATTTGAATTTACACATACCGTACTGGAGACCCCACAATATGGATAAAACTTTTCGGCGAAAGGAAATCCAATAAGACACGCGGCCATTCACTAAAATTAGAAGAAAAAAACGTTTAAACTTTAACTGCTTGCCGACCAGCCACCGCAGTTATACGGCTGCAGGTCGGCACGGCTGCCCGAGATCACGTAGCTATACGTCATCTCACGAATCAGCCAATAGGCCCGCTCGCCCCTGGTCCCGACGCGCGTGCCTGCTGGGCGCGATCACCGCCGGGCACCCGAGATCGCTCGTTACAGAGCAAGAACCGGGAGCTGTGTGTGTAAACACACAGCTCCCGGTCCTGTCAGGGGGTGAACTGCCTGATCGTCTGTTCATACAATGTATGAACAGCGATCAGTCATTTCCCCAAGTCAGTCCCACCCCCCCTTCAGTTAGAACACACACAGGGAACATACTTAACCCCTTTCCTGCCAGTGGCATTTTTATAGTAATCAATGCATTTTATAGCACTGATCTATTCAAATGCCAATGGTCCCAAAAATGTGTCAAAAGTGTCCGAAGTGTCCGCCATAAGGTCGCAGTACCGATAAAAATCGCTGATCTCCGCCATTACTAGTAAAAAAAAAAAATGCCATAAAACTATGCCCTATTTTGTAGATGCTATAACTTTTGCGCAAACCAATCAATAAACGCTTATTGCAATTTTTTTTACGAAAAATATGTAGAAGAACACGTATCGACCTAAACTGAGGAAAAAAAAGTTTTTTTTAATATATTTTTGGGGATATTTATTACAGCAAAAAGTAAAAAAATATTCATTTTTTTCGAAATTGCCGCTCTATTTTTGTTTATAGCACAAAAAATAAAAACCGCAGAGGTGATCAAATACCACCAAAAGAAAGCTCTATTTGTGGGGGGAAAAAAAGGACGCCAATTTTGTTTGGGAGCCACGTCGCGCGACCACGCAATTGTCAGTTAAAGCGACGAATCGCAAAAATAGGATTTTTGTACTCACCGTAAAATCCATTTCTCTGAGTTCATGCAGCCTTTGACCTTAGGGTTATATCCGCTTCCTTCCGGAGAGTTATTCAGAAACAAAGCACTTTAAGTGTTAACAACACTTTCCTCAGTGCAGCTCCTCCCAGGGGGCGTGGTTCCCCAGGTATAACTCACACCCTGCTCTAGCAGCTCCAGTTCGTAACAAGCAGTACAAACAAAAGGAGGGGTGGGTGCTGTGTCCGTCCATGAGAAATGGATTTTACGGTGAGTATAAAAATCCTATTTTCTCTTCCGTTCATGGACGGACACAGCAGCCTTTGACCTTAGGGACGTTCCCAAGCAGTGTCAAAAAATTTGAGGGGTGGGCAAACAACACAGCAAACCAAGCTTACACCCCAAACAAAAAACGGTTACCCAAAAAGGAGGAACTCCAACTTTAAGCTGCCGCCTGAAACACCTTGCGGCCAAAAGAGGCATCAGAACATGCACTCATATCCACCTTGTAAAAGTTTGAAAAAGTGTGGACTGACGAACAGGTCGCTGCCTTACACACCTGTAACACAGAGGCTTGATGCCGGAAAGCCCAAGAGGCACCGATCGCCCTGGTCGAATGCGCCGTAACCCAAAAGGGAGGCACTTACCCCTTCAGGGCATAGGCCTGAAGCACAACCTGTCGGATCTACCTAGAAATGGAGGCCGACGAGACTGCCAGGACCCTTTTGGGACCAGCCACCTCCACGAAAGTGAGTCCGACTTCCGGAACGGAGCCGTAGCAGAAAAGTACACTCGTAGGGCCGCACCACATCCAGGGAATGTAAAGTGGCCTCCTTCTGGTTTTTTCGGAAAGGACATAAGGATGGAAGAACAATGTCCTCATTAAAGCAAAAAGCCGAAACCACTTTTGGGAGAAAAGACGGCTGAGGTCGCAGGTACACCTAATCCTTATGGATGACCCAAGTAGGGAGCCTTGCAAGATAAGGCCGCCAGTTCAGATACTCGTCTGACCGAGGTAATTGCTATCAGAAAAGAACACCTTCTGTGACAGAGTCAACTTACCCGTCCTACGACTACAGGCTGGAGGTATCCCGGACAGAACCAACGTCCACCAACGGCATGGCTGTCGGCCAGACACTGTGACAAGGCCATAGAGACCAGTCATATGTGTGCCCTGGAACATGTAGTTCCCCGGCCGCCCCTGGAGCCTGTCATGGACGACCCAGAGCTGAGCTGAGGGCCTGCACACGCTCGATGGCCGAACATGGGGGGACTACAAGAGTCAATACCCAGCCTGTCACCCAGTCGGCTGTTAATAGAAGAATCACAGGATTCAAAATGCAGGAACAAAATTAAAAAAAAGCGAAAAAAAAAAAAAAGCAAAAAAAAATCTTCAGAGTACAGGGACTCCAGAGTGCCTGTCCTCTCCTGACGTTAGGCAGAAAGAAACTGGAGCTGCTAGAGCAGAGTGTGGGTTATACCCGGGAAACCACGCCCCCTGGGAGGAGCTGCACTGAGGAAAGTGTTGTTAACACTTAAAGTGCTTTGTTTCTGCCTAACTCTCCTGAAGGAAGCGGATATAACCCTAAGGTCAAAGGCTGCTGTGTCCGTCCATGAACGGAAGAGAAAAATGGCCCGGTCATTGACCAGAAATATGATCCGGTGCTGAAGTGGTTAAACTGCATAGAAGGTTCTTTACCTTAAGAGCGGTTAGGATGTGGAATTCTCTTCCACAGGCAGTGGTTTCAGCGGGGAGCATCGATAATTTAAAAAATCTATTAGATAGGCACCTGAACGACCACAGCATACTGGGATATACAATGCAATACTGACATAAAATCACTAAAATCACACACATACGTTGGACTAGATGGTCTTTTTTCAACCTTGCCTACTATGTAACAAACATTAGGCCTCATGCACACTGGATGTTTTTACAGCCGCTTCCAGGGGCGTCTGCCATTTTTTTCCTGCCTCTAAATGCCCCTCCATGTTAGCCCATATGTCCATGCACACATAGGCTTTTAGTAGTGTTTAGTGGCCGGGATTTTTAGAGGATTTTAGAGGCATGAAAAAAAAAAAAAAGCTAATTTATTCTGGCCAATGGAATTAATTAACGCCCAAGAGCTTGACTCCTGTAAAAGCTTGTGAAAGCTTTAGACACTTTTACAAGTGTCATGCATTTTTTATGCAAAAATGCTGTTGGCATCTAGGAGAGTAAAAGAAACATCCTATGTGCATGAGGCTTAGGGTTACATACATTTACATTCATGTAAAAAAGAAAATGAGTTAGCAGGTCCTTTAATGTAGATAAGAAAATGCAATCATTACAGATATAGATAAACTTCTAGGTCACCAAGACTCCCTCTGCATTGATGGCAAATCAACTGCACAGACAACAACACACCTACAGTTTACAATGCAGATGCACAATACTCTCATGGTGGAAGGATCAAGTTGTAGAAAGAACAGACTACCCAGACAAATTGAGGCGCTTACTGGGCTGCAAAGATTGATTACTGGATTGAATCATGTCTCCAAATAGAATTAATATGCTTCAGACAAAGGATCCCTGGAATGAAAGCGCTTAAAGTCAGGTTGAGCGGCTTACAGAACTGCGGCAACATTCAGACAGAAATACATCACTGTCATAAATAGAGTTAATGGAAGATTTTGCCATCAGGCCTGAAATACTTAAGAATAAGCTTTCAGGAGAACAATGCCGATACTGGAAATGACTCTTGAATAAAAGCAGGACGCTCAATAAAATACCTCGAACTATAAACTCATTTCATAAAGGTCATTTTTATAAATGGAGCCACTATGAAAGAGACACGAACATTAGTATAATACAAGTCTTGCATCCTAAGTTGCAAACAATTCTGGAGGAACATTGTTCATTCGAAATATTTTATTTTTATGCAGAACTATTGCCAATATTCATCATGTCTTATTGGTCAGACTTTAACAGCTGCACTGACACTTGGTAAACATTAATACTGAATAAGCCTTAAAGTAATGGCATATACGTAAAACCTTTTTTTTCTGCACAGCCAGACTTTGCTACTGCCAGCTACTATTAGGGAACACAGAGAGGCTGTGGAATTACATTGGTATACCATCTTCCTTTTTGCCCCCTTCTCACATTTTAACAGTGAATATGGGCACCCTGTCAACCTAAATTTAACCAGCACATAATATTATGAAACTAGAAAAGATAAGATACAGTGGGGAAAATAATTATTTGACGATCTGTAGATTTTGTCAGTTTGTAAGTGGGCAAGGAAATGAAGGGTCTATAATTTTTATCATATGTGTATTTTAAATGATAGGGACAGAATATCAACCAAAAATCCAGGGAAAAAAACACGACACAAATGTTATGAATTGAGTGGCAGTTCAGTGAGTAAAATAAGTATTTGATCCCCAAGCAAAACATGACTTTGTACTTCGTGGAGAAACCCTTGTTAGCAAGCACAGAGGCAAGACATTTCTTGTGGTGACCAGATTTGCACACCCCTCAGTAGGGATTTTGGTCCACTCTTCTTTACAGATCTTCTCTAAATCCTTAAGGTTTCTTGGCTGTCTCTTGGCCATTAGAAGTTTCACCTCGCTACATACATTTTCTATAGAATTAAGGTCTGGAGACTGACTAGGACACGCTAAGACCTTAATGTGCGTCTTCTTGAGCCACTCCTTTGTTGCCTTAGCGGTATGTTTAGGGTCATTGTCATGCTGGAAAACTCATCCACACATCATCTTCAGTGTTCTGGCTAAGGGAAGAAGGTTCTCATCCAAGATTTTACAATATATGGCCCTGTCCATTGGTCCCTCAGTGCTTGACTGTAGGGATGGTGGTCTTAGAGACATAGTCAGCATTTTTCTTCCTCCAAACATGGCAAGTCGAGTTAACGCCAAAGAGCTCAATTTTGGTCTCATCTGACCACAGCACTTTCTTCCAATAATTCTTTGAATCATTTAGATGTTAATTGGCAAACTTTAGATGGGCCTGTAGATGTACCTTATTGAGGATGGGGACCTTGTAGGCGTTTAGAGAAGATCTGTAACGAAGAATAGACCAAAATCCCTCCTGAGATGTGTACAAACCTGGCAACCAACTACAAGAAACATCTTACCTCTGCTTGCCAACAAGGGTTTCTCCCACAAGTACCAAGTCATGTTTTGCTTGGGGATCAAATTCTTCATTTTACTCACTGAACTGCAACTCAATTTATAACATATGTATCATGTGGTTTTTTTCAGAATTTTTGGTTGATATTCTGTCTCTATCATTTTCACCTATGATAAAAAAATTATAGACCCTTCATTTCTTTGTAAATGGGCAAACTTACAAAATCTGCAGGGGATCAAATAATTATTTTCCCCACTGTATGATTACATTTCAAATGGTTGTGCGGCTATCTACACTCACACACACACACACACACACACACACACACTGTGCCTGGAAAAAGTATTCATACCCCTTGACATTTTCCATTTTGTCATGTTACAACCAAAACATAAATGTATTTTATTGGGATTTTATGTGATGGACCAACAAAAGGTGGCACATAATTGTGAAGTGAATGGAAAATGATAAATGGTTTTCCAAATGTTTTACAAATAAATATTTGAAAAGTATGGTATGTATTTGTATTTAGCCCCCTGTACTTTTATACCTCCAACTAAAATCTAGTGGAACCAATTTCCTTTAGAAGACAACTAATTAGTAAATAGAGTTCACTTGTGTGCAATTTAATCTCAGTATAAATACAGCTGCTTTGTGAACCCCAGAGAGGTTTGTTAGAGAACCTAACAACTCTCTGCAATCCCCGGGTGAGAATTTCTTGGAAAAGTCAACACACGGATGCATATCGCTCTCAGGAGGTAGGACATTGAGAGAGAAGGGTGCCGACTCCAGTCTCAGAAGCATCAACCTCAAGGATAAAGGGTAACGTAGGATCAGGATGTGCTAACACAGGAGCAGAAACAAAGCAGCCTTGAGACTCTCAAAGGCCTTAACGGAGTCCGGAGACCAACTCCGGTCATTTCTGGTCATTTCAGTCAGGGATTTGGCCCGGGGACAATAAATAAACTTCCGATAATAATTGGCAAAGCCAAGAAAACAGTGCAGAGGACGTACACTCACTGGTCGGGGCCACTGAAGGACTGCAGAACGTTTCTCTGGGTCCAATGAAAAACCAGCAGTGGAAATTACATAACCCAGGAGTTTAACCTGTTCGCAATGTAACTTGCACTTCTCCAATTTACAATAGAGATTGTCTCTCTCAGCTTCTGAGGCATGACAGACTTATGTGTGGTGGCTCTCTAGGGACTTGGACAATATGAGGATATCAAGATGAACCACAACACATGGCTGCAAAAAATCTCAGACGACATAGTTGATAAATTCCTAGAAAACTGCCAGGGCATTGCAAGGGCCAAATGGCATTACAAGGTGCATATAAAGGCCTGTTCTGGTATTAAACGCAGTTTTATATTCATCACCCTTCTTGATCCTCACAAGATTGTATGCCCCTCTCAAATAAAGCTTTGTGAAAACCGTTGCTCCCTTGAGACGGTCAAATAACTCTGTAATCAACGGAACTGGATAAGCATGCTTGATTGTGAAATGATGGAAACCCCTATAATCAATAAAAGGTCTTAATTAACCACTCTTCTTATTCACAAAGAAGAAACCAGCACCAGCAGGAGACGAGGATTTGCAGATGAATCCTCAAGAAAACGCCCTCTTTCTTTGGTACTATGAACAGATTGGAGTAAAATCCCTGAAACCGATCCTGTACTGGGACAGGAATAACCACCTCGTGTTTCAGCAGGTCTTGAACTGCCCCAAAAGGGCTTCCTGACGAGTCGGTTGTAGCTGGCGGTTGTAGGGAAAAAAAATCTGTTTGGTGGGTAAGATAGAAGTTCTATCTTGTACCCTGAAGACACTACTTTGCAAACCCACCGGTCGGGGACCTGAGATGTCCACCGGGTCGCGAATTCGCGAAGGCGTCCCCCCACCTGAGAGATGGGTGGGGGCAAACCTTCATGCGGACGTAGCTTCGTCTGCAGGTTTGTTGAGTTTGCGAATCCAGGGACGTCTCAGTCCCTGTGCAGGCACTTTATCGGCCTGTGGTCTTTTACCCGCCGCACTGGGTGGACAAAAAAAACGCTTGTGTGTGGTAAAGAAGGCCCCTCGCCTATGGCGTGGCTCCTTCCCCCTTTTTTGACTGTGGAAGCAGTGTGCTCTACCGCCTGTAGCATCTTTAATTATGTCATCCAGGGGAGTTCCAAAAAGTATGTCACCCTTAAAGGGCAAGTCTATCAGGGCTTTCTTGGAAGATTGGTTGGCGGACCAAATCTTAACCGAAGTAGACGGCATAACGCCACCACCTGACCTGAAGCTCTGGCCAGCAGAGGAATAGTGACCAAGGCTGATTTACAAATGAATTTTAGGCCTTGTACTAGTAGGTCAGCTAGGGCTACCTCGTTTGAGGAAGCCTGATGCTTGTAACCCATAGAGCAGCATCTTTGCCCCTTCTGTGCGTGTCTGAGACACCAGGGCCCCAATTATGGTTGGGCATACCATCAACACACTACCGTGTACAGGCGGGAGCCCCCTCCACTGGTATGGTGGAGCTTGTTTAATCTGGAAACGGGAGGGTCCACTATCGGGGGCGAGGTCCATCTTTTCAAGAAACTCTTAAAGAGGGTTTCTGGTCTGCATCTTCAGATACCTCAGGGCCAGGGTCATGAGTGCTAGCTGGACCGGGCAACGCATCCAAGTTGTCCCCAGCAGATGGCAGAGGGAGGGGGCACTTTCTAGCCCCTATTCTCCCATGCGCTGCTTCCACCTTGGCTACGAAGGCATCTAGGATTGCCGCCTAGCGTCCACCGATAAATCGGGTGCAGGGGCATCAATTGCCAGCTCAGGTGTCTCAGGGGAAAAAGCGTCTGCTTCTGATGCCATGCTGTCCACACACCTGACACAGGGACCCCCAAACAAGTAACCCACCACTCCTGGCTGCAGCAGAGACGAGGGGTTCCCAGAGGATTCACCACCCAGGAACCATAACAGATGGTTTAGCTAGCAGGGCTGCTGCCTGCAGAGTGTGTCTGTCGATCTGTGCTCTCCAAAGCTGGGATTGAAGGCGGTTTGTGGGGCTGCAATTTTTTTCAGTCTTTCAGACTGCTCAGTCGCAGCGTGTATCTGTTCATCTGCTGTTTTTAAAATGGTCTGATCCATGGTACAATGGCCGCTGATCTGACACTAGAGGCCAACAGGGCAGAAAACCACGGTGCAGCAGAGTAATGCAGCAGTCAGTACACCTCAGCAGAAATCGCCGAAAAAGCGGCTTACAAGAAGATGGCCGCCAGTGAGAATACAGCATGGACATCAACCTGGGCGTCAACGGCATGGAGCAGCACACACAGTAAAACAGAATCTCTTATGCGGCTTTATACATTGTGCAAGTAAAAAAATACAGCATGGACACACCAAACATGGCCGCCGACAGCATGGAGCAAGACACACAGAAAAACAGAATCTCTTATGCGGCTTTATACATCGTGCAAGTAAGGAAATACAGCATGAATACACCAAACACGGCCGCCGACAGCATGGAGCAGGACATGCAGCTTATACACTGATATAGTGACTTATGGTTCCCCAAGTGAAGCTCCCCAGAGGAACCCCTGCCCAGCAGCTAGCTCAGAGAGCCTAGGAGGAGGAGAGGGGAGGAGAGGGGAGGGGAGAAGGGGGATAAGGCCCTTTACTCACCTTTCCAAGGATGCCCAGCTCTGTCTTCTTGCTAAAGCAAGGTAGTAGCTACTTATCCTTCCTGTGGGTTTATGCTGGAAGCATCCTGGACAGTGCATCTTCCGCAAGCCCTGGAGCGTATAGCTCACTGGCCACCCGTAGAGCGACGGGCATGTCGTGGACTACCCAGTGCGCAGCTATGGTCGGCACACGCTCGATGGCCGAAACTGGGAAGAATACAAGGATCTGGGATCCAGCCTGTCGTCCAGTCGGCAGTTGATTGAAGATTGCAGGAAAAACTTAAATAAATAAAAAATACAAAACATGAATCCAAACTAAAAGCCTCCAAGCCATGGGCCTGAAGAGAGCCATGTCTTCTCCTTAGACTAGGCAGAAAAAACTGAATTGTTTGGTGCAGGCTGGGCGGGGCGGTTCTGCTTTGAAGTAAACACTTCTGCCTAGTCACTCCTAAAGATAGATAGGTTAATCCCACTATGTCAAGATTAAGGCTGTGTCCATCCATGAACGAAAGAAAATGTGCATGTGCAAGAAAAGAATATTCCCGGAGAGAAAAGAATATTCCTGGCAACATGAATGTTTCGTCGGCAGAATTTCAAAAATCAATAATGGCATCATCGGATCACAAGAAAAACAAACTTTCAGATTTTGAAAAGAAAATATGTTCGAAATTCGACCGTGTATGGCCTGCTTAAGTCTTCAATCCCCCTCATGTTTGTCGATGGAGGATTCTGTCTTTTTTTTTCAACTCGCAACTCCCCCCTCCTAACACCTATACTAACTAACTAACCTGTTGAATGCTTCATTGGCCTTATTCTGCTGGGTGTCACAGGAATACACCTAGGTCTGCACTCCTGTGTCTCTTTTGTTTACTGTTTTTATTTATTTTTTGTGTTAATGGATGTACAGTGTGTGTGTTAATTTTTCAATGGTTATACTTTTTAACATATTAATAAAAAGGAAAGTCCAACCTTATTCTGTGATACAACATGTTGCAAGAAAAGTTTTATTGGCATCTCAGAAAGAAATTTCTATTTATTCTCAGTTTACCTTGTGGACGCTTTTCGGATTCTCCAGCCATGCATAGTACATTTCTTCCACATAACTTGAGTTGGTTCCGCTTAAAAACGGCTCTTGGACTCCAGAAGAAGAATATACACAACATCTTGGTAGTAATGTCCTTGATTTAACAGTTGATCTCACCAGCAAACCAAAGCCACATGGTTGCAGCTTAACGGCAAGTGACCTGAGGAGGCTCATCTTCTCTCATCTACCTGCAAAGAAGATGAATTACAACATAAACACAACAATGAATATTAATAACGATCTTCCACAGAATTTGTGACCGTGTTCCTCCACAGATGTGAAAACATTAGACACTGTGCCTTTTACTAAATGGTTGCCGAAATATAACTAAAGTGGCATCACATCGGTAATAATAATAAAAAAAAGGGCCTTTGGGGGAACTGCAGCACACAGAAGGTTTTTTACCTTCATGCATTCTTCAATACTTGAGCCTTTACAACCTATACATATATATATATATATATATATATATATATATATATATATATATATATATATATATATATATATATATATATATATATATATATATATATATATATATATATATATATATATATATATATTAGAGGTTGACCGATATATCGGCCGATATTCGGTCATTTCGGAGAAATCGGCATCGGCCGATTATTATCCAAATGTGCCCGATATTTAACATATCTGCATCAGCAGAGTGTGGAGAAGGGAGGAGGAACATGGGGTTCCTCCTCCCTTCTCCACACTGTCTACAGAGCAGCGCCGTGTGTGTGAAACACTAAGAGAGAGAGAGACAAGGGAGCTGTCATTAGCACGGTCTGATGTTGGGGTAGGCGGGAATCAGCTGTCCAACACCAGCCAATGGGATGAGATCATTGGCTGGATAGCTGCTGGGGCCCGCCCACCTCGGGTCCCGCCCACCTCCAACATCACGATGAATCTGAGCTCCTCTCTCTCTCTCTCCAGCACCATGTGAAACTGTATGGAGAGAGAGAGAGAGAGAGAGAGAGAGTTTCACACAGCTACATTATGGGCTGTGAAACCTGCTAATGCCAACCAGCCAGTGCCATCCAGTGCCAACTAGTACCATCCAGTGCCACCTGCCAATGCCATCCAGTGCCACCTGCCAATGCCATCCATTGCCAACTAGTGCCACCTGCCAATGCCATCCATTGCCAACTAGTGCCACCTGCCAATGCCATCCATTGCCAACTAGTGCCACCTGCCAGTGCCAACTAGTGCCACCTGCCAGTAGGGGTGCAACGGATCGTGACCGATCCGTGATCCCAACGGGTCGACCTGTTCGGATCGGCACACAACGCAAAAGGCGGAGTGCTGCCTCGGCCTTAGGAAAGGGTGCGGCTTCGGCCTAGCTCCAGAGCGGTCGGCCATCTTGGTACACCCGGCAGCAGCTGCTTAGGTGCGCGCTGACGTCATCACCCCTCCCTCCCTGCTAGTGGTTCTGAGAACATACACAGACGCCTGCACTCAGTGCCGCCGCCAATACAGGTAACGGTAGCACATACGTTTCTGTACAAGAATAAATCCAGACACCTGCACTGTTTCGGCTAAAAAATCTCAGACTTTTCAACTGTTACTTCAGTGAGGACACAAAAGGTACTCATGGCTGCAGGCCTTACTTGGGAGACTAGAAGTTTCATAGAAAATCTTGGGTAATTACATAATGTGCTGCTGCTTTCTGGCTGCTGGGACTTGTAAATATATGTAACTTGTAGTTCTGCATAGTTTGTGCTGATTTCCAACCACCAAGACTTAAAGCACACTACCAATCAAAATGATACACAGGGAGACTACAGAGGGATATTAATTATGTAAAAAAATGAAGCAAGATTACTACATGGATATTACAGCAGTGGGGGAGATGGGGCAATCTGATGTATGGGGGCTATGATGTTGGAATCTGATGTGTACATTTAATAATTTTTTTTTTTGCTGATCCGAAAATTGATCCGATCCGTGACTCCTGATCCGAGGATCAATCCGATCCGTGAGTTTTTTGATCCGTTACACCCCTACCTGCCAGTGCCAACTAGTGCCATCCAGTGCCACCTGCCAACTAGTGCCATCTGTTAATGCCATCCAGTGCCACCTGCCAGTGCCAACTAGTGCCATCCAGTGCCACATGTCAGTGCTAACTAGTGCCATCCAGTGCCACCTGTCAGTGCCATCCAGTGCCACCTGTCAATGCCAGTGCCACCTGCCAGTGCCAACTAGTGCCATCCAGTGCCAACTAGTGCCATCCAGTGCCACCTGCCAGTGCCAACTAGTGCCATCCAGTGCCACCTGTCAGTGCCATCCAGTGCCACCTGCCAGTGCCTGCCAGTGCCACCTGCCAGTGCCAGTGCCACCTGCCAGTGCCCACTAGTGCCATCCAGTGCCACTTGCCAGTGCCAACTAGTGCCACCTGCCAGTGCCACCTGCCAGTGTCACCTACCAATGACAACCAGTGCCACCTGCCAGTGCTAACTATTGCCATCCATTGCCACCTGCCAGTGCCAACCAGTGCTATCTATTGCCAATTAGTGCCACCTGCCAATCAGTACCAACCAGTGCCACCCAGTGCCGCCTGCCAATGCCAACCAGTGCCATCTGCCAGTGCTAACTATTGCCATCCAGTGCCACCTGCCAGTGCCAATTAGTGCCACCTGCCAGTGCCACTTGCCAGTGTCACCTTAATGCCACGTGCCAATCAGTGACATCTGCTAATACAAATGAGTGCCACCTGCCAATGCCAACTAGTGCCATCCAGTGCCATCTGCTAGTGCCAATTAGTTCCATCCAGTGCAACCTGCCAGTGCCAATTAGTGCCACCTGCCAATCAGTGCCACTTGCCAGTGTCACCTGTAAGTGCCACGAGCCAGTGGCACCTATCAGTGCCACCTGCCCAAAAAAAAAAAATCGGCCTAAAATATCAGCCGCAAAAATCGGTATCATATAATCGGCCATCGGCCGCCCCGATTTCTAAATATCGGCATCGGCCAGGGAAAAACCCATATCGGTCGACCTATAATATATATATGACTGCATGTTGTGCTTTGCCTGGGTTTCTCCTGGTTCTTCTTTAACCACTTCCCGACCGCCGCATGTATATGTACGTCCACAGAATGGCCCGTACAGGCATATGGGCGTACATGTAGGTACCCGCCTTTCCGCGGGTCGGGGGTCCGATCGGGACCCCCCGCTACATGCGGCGGTCGGATTCCCGCGGGGAGCGATCCAGGACGATGGCTATTCGTTTATAGCCGCTCCGTCGCGATCGCTCCCCGGAGATGAAGAACGGGCAGAGCCGTATGTAAACACGGCTTCCCCGTGCTTTACTGTGGCGGCTGCATCGATCGAGTGATCCCTTTTATAGGGAGACTCAATCGATGACGTCAGTCCTACAGCCACACCCCCCTACAGTTGTAAACACACACTAGGTGAACCCTAACTCCTTCAGCGCCCCCTGTGGTTAACTCCCAAACTGCAACTGTAATTTTCACAATAAACAATGCAATTTAAATGCATTTTTTGCTGTGAAAATTACAATGGTCCCAAAAATGTGTCAAAATTGTCCGAAGTGTCTGCCATAATGCCGCAGTCACGAAAAAAATAAAATAATAAAACTATCCCCTATTTTGTAAACGCTATAAATTTTGCGCAAACCAATCGATAAACGCTTATTGCGATTTTTTTTACCAAAAATAGGTAGAATAATAATAGGTATCGGCCTAAACTGAGGGAATTTTTTTTTTTGATATATGTTTTTGGGGGATATTTATTACAGCAAAAAGTAAAAAATATTGCATTTTTTTCAAAATTGTCGCTCTATTTTTGTTTATAGCGCAAAAAATAAAAAACCGCAGATGTGATCAAATACCACCAAAAGAAAGCTCTATTTGTGGGGAAAAAAGGACGCCAATTTTGTTTGGGAGCCACGTCGCACGAGCGCGCAATTGTCTGTTAAAGCGACGCAGTGCCGAATTGTAAAAACGCCTTTGGGCATTTAGCAGCATATTGGTCCAGGGCTTAAGTGGTTAAATGCAAGGCCCTCTGGGACCCCCAAATTGTAAATTAAATCAGCTGCCCGTGTGAAGGTCCCTTTCACACGGGCAGACCGTGTCAGTTTTTTATCCATCCGTTTTCATATATGTATCCCTATGGGATAGCAGATGTCAGCGGATAAACATCCACTGACATCAGTCTCCACTATGCTCCGAAACTATGCATTTGTTTATTATTGGTTTGAATCACAGAGATGATGCTTATATACCCTATATATAATCTAACATGGGTCACCCTATATGGGCTGACTGAAGGTTTGGTTGTATGTTGGTTGGTTTGTTGGTTTTGTATGTATCAAATGAATTATCCTTTGATAATTATATGACTCTCCATCTCTTCAAGGATCTATGGCTCTTGTTTTGGTCTTTGCTTTTAGTCTTTGTTTCTGTTTTTGTTTTGCTTTACTTTGTTTTGTTTAGTTTTGTCTTGCTCTGCTCTGCTTTACGATTAAATAGCTGGACAGCACCAAAACTCCTTAAAATATTTACCATCTGTGGATATCTTCTCTACTAATCTTTCTTCAGATAAGGCAATGTATAAAAGAACCTCTTTGGATGTCTAACTGGGAGAAATCATTAGTATATTCTAATATGCTTCTTTACAGTCAAATACACGTTTAACTCTGTATGTTTTATTATTCTTTACCAAAATTATTTATTTCCGTTTTTGAGCTCTGAACCGTCCTATTCAATATACAGGGACTTCTTTGATGCGAAGGGAGGTTGGACTCTGCACAACCTTGGTGTGGCCAATCACGGTCCCAACACAGGGGGCGCGGTCCTTCCGACGCCTCTCGTTCCCATCAGTATCAACAGATGGGATGCGCGCGCACAACCAGCCAATTCCTCGTATCTGGCTGGTTAGAGACTGACAGGATATGTCTCTCCTTTATGCGTTCCGGCTTACGTCATCATGCTGGAGCGCATCACCTGCGCGCGCTATCGTTTTGGGACACGTGGACCGGAAGTGATGCCAGGGGTCAGCGATGACCCTTTTCACTTCCGGAAGAGATGTTGCTATTAAGGTCAGCGCTGACGATACACATGTCAGACGCTGACCTGAACGGCTTGAGGGAGGACAGCACACCGCATGCGGGACGCCAGCATACTGCTTTGCCCATTCTCACGCTGTCACGATCCAGCTAAGGTAACTACTCCTTGGTCTGTTTTCTTAAGAATTAGTGCTTTATCTAGGCTATTTAGCCATATGCACTGGTTCAATTCATTTATTCATTTTCTTTTATCTTTATCATTTTTATAGAATTGAAGTGGAAATACATAGCATTGCCTTTGGACCATATTGGCAGTATTACCTTTAACCTCAATACAACTGAGGCAATATACTTATCCAGGACAACAGTATATGCTACTATATATTTTTTGTTGCTGGTCGCTTAAGGTAAACCCTCTTCTGTCTCTACTTACCTACTAATAGACAGGTGCCTTATTGTGACTATTTAGCCAAATGCACCGAGTTTATTTACTTAACTATAAATTAATTTATTGATATATATACATACTTTTTATTTATAGAACTGAATGAGAACCCCTTAGGAATTCCGTTGGACCTTACTGGCAGCACTAATTTAAACCTCACTGCTATCGAGATAACATACCTATTAAGTACACTCTATGATACTCAGTGTATGCTCATTAAACACATCATCATAATGATAGTATCAAATGTGATGTACCCTTTTATCTACTTTATGAAATTGTTACAACTGCTATGTGTTTTTATATGGCAGTTGTCAATTATGTTACTTCACTGATATCATGCTTCTTTATATAGATATCTACCTTGTTTATATATATTTTCATTCTTTTGTCCCCTTCCTTTAGGAGAAATATAGATACAACACACAGACATCTATATTTCTTCCTCCTTGCTTGTGGTGAACTCCTCACAAACATTTCATTGTCCGCACCTGTCCAAATCAAGTGGATCTGGCTTCCACTTATTAGAAGTGTATCAGCCAATTTCCTGATTGCATCAAGTTCTCCCTTGTTGATACTTAGGCAGTCTCTTTTTTGCCTGGTTCTTTGAGCTTTTTAACGGAAGTGGTAAGCGCAATATACCTTCTTTGTATTTATATGTGATATATTTACTTACAAAATCTAAGATATTGAATTATTGTATTATACTTGTATTAATGATGAATCTCTGTCATACACAGACCACTACATGTAATAAAGAAACAGGAATATTATGCAAGCCCTGACGAAGCACATCTAGTGCGAAACTAGTTGGCAAACTCGCATCTATTTTTCCTCTAATAATAATTTTTTCTTCTTTGTTTGTGATTCATGAAAATGTGGTCTTGATCATGTATATTTCATTATGTTAATAATTTTATGAAATTTTATATTTATATAATTAAACTATTTTTGATACTACCAAAAAACCTTGTGTTTTGTGCGCCTACCTTTGATACCAAGAGCAACATACCTCACATTAAAAATCCCTATATTTGGAGAGGAATTGGTTTCCTTCCCCCGATATATGCTAACTCTTTTATTCTACTATGCTCCGAAACTGATGACGGAGGAAAACCCTATTTTTCCCATTCGTCTACGGATCGTATGAAAGCGGAAAGACGGTCCGATCTCATTCGACCCCCCCCCCCCAGCAGCGATCTGACTGGTCCATTTCTGCACAGTGTGCAGAGACAGACTAGTCATCTGCCAGCTTAGCAGGGATCAACAAAGCGATCCCCGCTGAGCAAGTGCTTGGATGTCCAAAAAGGGATCCTCCTGGAATCCACACGTGTGAAAGGGGCCCAACAGGTACACAATTTTAGCATAATGTAAAGGTTTTCTTCCTCGTATTACGACACATAGGGCCTTTTATATTATAAATCTAAACTGTTGCCAAGGGTCAAGAGACTGGAAAAGAATGTAGGCCAAGAGTAAGGGTCAGAACTATTACAGGCCAAGAGATACAGACAGAGGGAACACAGACCATAGGCTGTTTCATGCTGGGGCAGGACCTGAGAATATCTGGCCTTAGCAAGTGAGTCTGTAATTGTGCAGCTGGCAACCTAGACTTCAGCCCTTGCTGGTGACACAACAGATACAGGCAAAAACAGAATGACCAACACGACACAAAACAAACTAACAGGCACTTGATCGGAATGTTACCAGAAGCAGCCACACAGTCACAGAACAAATACACAGGGAATGGAGGCACTGCATACACAAAAAATGGTCTGGATCAGACATGCATGCTATAGCAAGAGGCAAACGGACATATCTACTATATCCTATTAACCACTCAGGCTAATTCTGATATTTCTCTCATACTGTACTTGAAAAAAAAAAATTTTTTGCAAGCAAATTACTTAGAAGAGGCTCTAGAGAATAAAAGGGCGGTTGTGCACTAAAATTAGTTTTAGTGCATACAAACACAATATAATAGCCAGTATTTTGGTAAAAATATAAAAGATGTTACGTTGAGTAAATAGATACCTTAACATGTAATGCTTTAAAATTACGTATGCCCATGGAACGCCGCCAAACTACGGTACCTTAAGATCTCCATAGGCAACACTTTAAAAGCCTTTATAGGTTACCAGTTTATATTTACATAGAAGGTCTGGAGCTAGAATTATTGCTCTCTTACATTCGCAGCGATACCTCACGTGTGGTGCCATCGCTTACGAGTGCGGAACCCATGTATGCATTTGCATATGAACATAGTGGAGCTTTAAAACATTTTTTATTATTATTATTTATTTAAAAAACTTATTTGTTTTTTTACACTGGCCTCCAATGCAGCCAATCAGACACAGATTAGTCTCATCTGTTGTTTCACTGGCTGGTAACAACCAGATAAACAAAGAACCAGAACCAAAAGTGGCTAAATTCTCATGGCTTTGGGTTGCTGACATCACAGAGAGGGATGAACAACATCAGTTCCTCTGTGCTATGCCGCCAATGCCACAGATTAGACAGGAGAGATCGGAAAGGCAGTGGTGTGGCGATTGACCCCCCTCTACCGCCTGTAGAAGTGATCGAGTGGCTCTATAGCCACTCAAATCACTTTGATTTTACAGGGAATCGGCTGAAGAAAGTTTGTTACTGGGATGATGCCTGCAGATTAGGTTTCATTAAACTTTATGCCCACCCTTCTGTTTACTCTGTATGGGAATTTGCAGATTGCTAGAGTATTTCATCTTAGCTTAGCAAATAAGGGGAAGCTGTGTAGACCTATCATATTGTTGGTTAGTTTTTTTCCCCTTGCAAAGTGAAATTTTTACCAAAGTTCACTAAACAAAATTAACAGCCCATTTGCCTTTAGTAACTCAACCCAATAAGTGATGAACAGCAGACATAAAACAGATAGCAGGGGGGAAGCATTGGGGTACATTTTTTAATATAAATTAATTAAAATGTACTATTGTGAGCGCCCCTGCCAGTATTAAATGGTTTAACTCAACTCTAATTGCCACGTTTGCTGGACAGCTCAGTGTGTTAAAGGAAGTTTAAAAATAACAGACTTACTAGTCAAAATCACCAGGTGATAATAAAGTTGAAAAAAGCCTAAAAAAGAAAACAAATGAAGTTATCACATAATTTAAAGGGGTTGTAAAGGTTCGTTTTTTATTTTCTTAATAGGTTCCTTTAAGCTAGTGCATTGTTGGTTCACTTATCTTTTCCTTCAATTTCCCTTCTAAGGCCCGGATTCACAAAGCACTTACGCCGACGTATCTCGATATACGCCACGTAAGTGTAACTATGCGCCGTCGTATCTGTGCGCCGTGCCCACAGAACTAGATACGCCTGAAAATAGGCTTCATCCGACCGGCATAACTTTCCTACACCGGCGTATCGTGGGCGCATATTTACGCTGGCCGCCTCATTGCAAATATGCAAATGAGGGAGATACGTCGATTCAGGAACGTAGTTGCACCCGGCGCATAATATACGCGGTTTGCGTAAGGCTTACGTCCGGCGTATAGTTATTCCCCATCTATGAGGCGCAACTCATGCAAAGGTATGGACCAGGGAACAGCCGTCATATTTTACGCCGTTTGCGTAGTAGTAGTACGTGAATAGGGCTGGGCGTAGGTTACGTTCACGTCGTAGGCAGTGATTCGACGTATCTTAGGGAGTAGTTTTGACGTTATTCTGAGCATGCGCACTGGGTTGCGTCCACGGGACGGCGCATGCGCCGTTCATTTTAAGTACTTGTCTGTCACTCGGCCCATCATTAGCATGGCTCACATCCACTTCCACCTGCGCCGGCTTAGGCCGAGGGAACCCAGCGTAGATTTGGGAGAGAGTGCTTTGTGAATACTGTGCTTGCCTCTCTGCGCTGGTTCGGCGTAGCGTAAAAAAGATACACTACGCCGGCATAAATATGCGCCGACGTATGTGAATCTTGGCCTAAATGTTTGTTTTCTTTGTCTGAATTTCTCACTTCCTGTTCCTCCTCAGTAAGCGGATCTGGCTGACAAACCCCCATGGATGATGGTGGCAAGTTTACTGAGGAGAAACAGGAAGTGAGAAATTCAGACAAAGAAAATAAACATTTAAAATGGAAATCAAAGGAAAAGGTAAGTGAACCAACAATACACTAGCTTAAAGGAACCTATTTAGAAAATAAAAAACAAACCTTTACAACCCCTTTAAAGCTGCAATATAAAAAAATGTTTGCTTTTTGGTTTAGATACGCTATAAGCCCTTGCAAATTACAAATTCTGTTCTGACTTTGATTTACATTTTTCCAGGTCACTAACTCAGTATATGTTTCTTCTAACTAGGGTCACGACAACCATACCACAAACTTTCAACATCTAAAAATAATTAGATTCAGTAAGCAGTATCCATTACTGCGGTCCACAAAATGATACTATGTTAAAGGAACATCACCCAACACCACATAATACATTGTGGGTCTAGTTGCAAACTATGGCACTATATTGAGAAAACTTTGGTAAATATTTCAAACTGGTTTACTTGGGGCTCACAAACAGGCAGAAAATGTCCCCATAACATCTGGGACATGAACAAGTCCTTGTTATACGAAGAGGTAACCGACCTTATTTATTAAAAAGTTTGCATTCTTGAACGCCTATACTTTGGTACAAAATGTAACCTTCAGGCCTAAAATTAGGGTTGTGCAGATACCAATACTAGTATCGGTATCGGGACCGATACCGAGTATTTGCGGGAGTACTCGTACTCGCGCAAATGCTCCCGATACCTAAATAGAATACTTTTTTTGTATTTATCAACATGTTCTATGAAAATTCTTTTTTACTACTGCGTGACAAGCAAATAAAACATTTTTATTCATTTTTACTCATTTTTATTCTTTTATAATGTCTTGAGTTAGAGTTCTTCATAATTCTAAAGAAAATATCCTTAGTCTGTATTGTGGTTTGAAAACTGTCACATGACATTTAAAAAAAGTATCGGTATTCGGTATCGGCGACTACATGAAAAAAAGTATCGGTACTTGTACTCGGTCCTAAAAAAGTGGTATCGGGACAACCCTACCTAAAATTATTTTTCAAACATGTGCAAAAATGGTTCTGCCCGTGAAAGGGTTAAAGGATAAGTTCACCTTTGGGGACATGTTAAATCCGTAAGATTTTTTTTTTTTTTTTTTTTAACAAAACGGCTCCTAACTTTTTTAGCAGGCTTCTAGATTCAAAGCAAATTTGTCAAGTCGTGCCCTAAAGTATTTTGAAAATGTGGTCCAGCATTTATTTTTGGTAAACTCTATAAACATAGATCCTCATGCACACACATATACTCCTGGGTCTGACAAACTGTAAACTAAATGAAAACTATGCGGTTACTTCGAAAATGCTCCATCTGCACTAATTAAAGCTCTTAAAATTTATATATGCAGAACTGCCAAAATATCCCTTTCCATATTTGAAATTTATTAGGTTATTTTCTGGCAATGTTTTCCATTATTCTGCAATGGTGTTCTTAAAATAATAAAATGACACATATTCATTATGATAAAAGATGGCAACCACAAGTTACACTAGAGGAAGAATTCATTTAATTTCATTATCTAAATGTGCCAAGTCATGGACCAGGTGAATTTATTTTCTTTCTGGCAAATAGATATTAAGTAAATGTGTCTCGCTTTTCAAGGTCATTAGAAAATGTTGGCATATGTATATTTTTAAAAGCATTCTATACCGAATCATCTTGTACTGTGGCATTTGGCCAAGTTAATAAAATACATGTAAAGACTTTGGAACTGTGCAGTTTTTTTGCGGGGGCTAATACATTTTGATCTACACTTTAGACTAAAATTATACAGAAGTAAATGACACATACTTAATAAAATTAGTGCTGTGTTAAATGAAAAATAGTGACTGTAATGGTGCGCATTGAGCCTATGAAAAGATGAAGGCGACATCCATTTTGTTCAGTTCTCAGCCATGTTTGTCATAATAGCCTAGTGATCTTACCCCTCCCTCCTCCTTCAATTCATGGATTTCATAGCCTTAATATTAAAAAGAGCCTGTTTTTGCAACTTAGGGACAGCAGACACCAGCACACATGCCTGTGCAGAGCTGTAAACAACCAATTGAGTTCTGGCAGGATTTCTGTTAGTTTCCGTTTACATACAAAATCTACAAAATTAACACCTCCCTCTGACCCTCATAAAACTATGACAAAATCTTTCAATCCAATCACACATGATTTGTAGCCCAATTAAAGCACTAGGAACAACCCATGTACAATCCAGGGTTCCGCATCTGTGACCACACCCCAGCCTCCTTCTACTGGATGCAGGTGATATGTTTCCTGTGCGATCAGATGGGCTCTCCTGCTACTCTAGATCCAAATATGTGCCTGCTCGGTCTGTTGCCGGAATTAGATGCTGACAAACACCTGCGTACCTTTTTACACAAGACGCTATTCTTGGAGAGAAAGGCGATAGCCCGTAATTGGATTCAGTCCCTGCCCCCCCACAATTCAGTGCTGGAAAAAAGAGCTTATACGACACTCTTCCATATAAGAAACTGATTTATGTACATAGAGGGTGTCCAATTAAGTATGAGAAGGTCTGGAACAGATGGTTGGTGAAACGCGTACTTGATATGTTTATCCCTCACTTTCCCCGCCCCCCTTGTTCCTTTAGTGTGTGCTAGCTCCACCTCCATTGGGCATTTCATGTCACTCAGATGTTACAACGTGTTTATGTATGCATTACTTTTTGGTCACAATGGTTTTTACAGATAAAAAAAAAAAAGCACTAGGAACACATAGCATGCCATAAAATGTTTACCCAGAAAGCAGTAAGGCGTAGGATGACCTCGCCGAGACCTCTGCCCAATTCAGAACTTAACAAAATCCACACACAATTCATAAAATCAAACTAGACCAAGACACATTAATATTAAACTATGTATTTGAAGGGGGAATATCGTGCCAAACAAATTGAGGTCATACATGATTATGCTAAAGCATACAGAAGGGGAGATATCAGCCTCCTACCCCTTGGGTGACAGGCCCATCTGCTATACTCTGTTTGGTATCGCTAGACAAAATCGAACGCGGAACAATATTCTACAGGTTTCTAGAATGCAACTTGTACATATTGGAAGATATAAATATTAGTATAAAACTGTAAGGAAAGGCCATGATACGGTCATACACACAATGATCATTCCTAAGACGATTAATTGGTCAGATGACCCCTGTTAACACCCCTTTGATCCTAAAGAAAAGGGGGATGCCAGAACGGTTTGACAGTTCTAATGTACCATCAACCAAGGAACATCTGTCAAGTTATGAGAGCCAATAACACCCTGCTCATGGGCTGAGTCCTGCTAAAGCCAAGGACTTTGCAAGTAGCTACCCTTGTCACCTCTAGCCTTGCTGTTGTCTGTTCCTTTTTAAAAAAAAATTGCAATATTTTGACCTTTTCAATATTAAACCTTATTTTTAAAAGTTTTGAAGCCATCTCTAAAGCTTTTGATGTAAGCTAGAGGAATCCAGGTCTCTTGAAGAGTGCCACTGTAGTATAAAGAAGAAAATCATGTCTTTTTTCTGACGGAATGTTGGCTCAAACTTATGTTGCATACACACAAATCTTGTCTGAAATTCCGACCGTCAAGAACGTGGTGATGTACAAGACATACGACATGCCGAGATCAATGAAGTTCAATAGGCAGTTCGGCTCTTCTGCTTGATTCTGAGCATGCATGTTTTTTTTCTCGTCGGAATTGCATACAGACGAGCGGATTTTCCCAATAGGAACTTTTTCCGTCAGAAAAATAGAGAACTTGCTCTCAATCTTTTTTTGAAACTCTGACAGCAAAAGTCCCATGGAGCATACACATGGTTGGAATTTCACATCTGACTTTTCTTGTGAGAATTTACGATTGTGTGTACGTGGTATAAGAGTTTCCTCCTTCTCAGTAAAAAGGGGTGGTGGCTGTTGATTGAAGTTTAAAGGGTATATTACTTAAAGCAGTCCAGTGGCAATCATTCTCATGCTGCTGGCACATAGATTGGGTACCACAAGCTGGAAAATCTTTGTGCAGGGTGCAGCTGAGTGTGGCATGTTTATGTGACAGCGCGGTGTGAGATTTGCCAGTTCTTTGTCAAGAGTTGGTGAGGGCAGGGATCTGATATCCGCTTTTGTCACAGTGACATTACACATAATGTAAGAAAGGGCGGTAGGCAGTTCAGAAAAGCTTGAATTCAAATTATTATCCGTATACAGGATTTATATAGTGCCAACAGTTTGTGCAGCACTTTACAACGTTAGGGCAAACAGTACATTTACAATGCAATTCAATACGTTAGACCTTACAATCTAAAAAGTCAAGTGATACAAAAAGGTAATAACTGGGAGATGAGCTGATGAAGAAAATTAAAGTACAGTTGTTAAGTGGAGGCAGGATAGGCTTCTCTGAAGGGATTGCCTAAAAGTGGCTAGAGTTGGAGACAGTTGGAAATATTAGTGTAGGGAATTCCAAAAGACGGTAGAGGCTCTGGAGAAGTCCTGGAAGGTGAGCATGGCAGGAGGTGACAAGGGAGCTAGAGAGGAGGAGGTCTTGGGAGGAATGTAGAGAATGATTTGGTTGGTATTTTGCGACTAGGTTAGTGATGTAGCTGGGGGCAGAGTACGTTTTTGTAAGTATTTTGAATTTAATTTGTTGGGTTAGTGGTAGCCAATGGAAAGATTGGCAGAGGGGTAGCAGACGCTGAGGAGTTTGTAAGGTGGATGTGTTTGACAGCAGCATTCATGATGGACTGAATAGAGGATAGCCCATTTAAAAGGCAAATGGAGTAGCAATACTATTGGCTAAAAGGCTAATATGGAAGGAATCCAAAGTAATAATAGATGATGAAGGACGTTTTCTTTTAGTAAAGGGGATATTGAATGGAAATAAGGTTACCCTAGTAAATATATACCTCCCAAACGAAGACCCTGTCCTTGCTTTGGAGAGGTATTTGGATTTAGTAACCCAAAACTAAGAAGGGGCGCTGATTCTGGGGGGGGGGGGATCTGAATATGGTATTGGAGCCCAGCTTATAATTCTTCCAAGGGATCATATCACATATCCAACACAAAATTACGGAGAGCAAGGAAAATCTTACAAGAATTGCAGTTAATAGATAGTTGGAGGACTGTACATGTACATGAGAGGGACTATAGTTTTTATTCAGCAAAACATAAAACATATACAAGAATTGACTACATATTTTTGGATCAAAATATATTGCTAAGCCTACGGGAAGCATCAATGGGTTCATTTACTATATCGGACCATGCGCCAGTGAATTGTACTATTGAATGGGGGGAGCCAGGCCCAAGGGAGTGGAATTGGAAGATCAATGAAACGTTAATCAGAGACCCAGAATATGAGGGTAAGATAGAACAAGAAATAGAATCTTTTTTTCTAATAAATGACTCTGACGGTACAACACCCCTATGCAAATGGGAGACACACAAATGTTACATGAGGGGAATTCTTATCTCACTAGGAGCACATCGAAAACGCGCCCTGACAGCGAAGTTAGATGGCCTTCTTGGGGAGATTCATATACTAGAGAATGAACATAAGAAAGCGCAAAGAGCAGATACTGAAAAAAGGTTAATGAGCGTACGAGATAAATTGAATTTGCTATTGATGGACAAGGCAAAGGCCAAACTAAGTTGGTGCAGGAGGGCGTATTACGAATATGGGAACAAGCCAAGCAGGATGTTGGCAAACGCATTAAGAGAGACGAGAGCAAAGAATCATATCGAGAAAATAAAAACTCAGGGGGATAACTTAGCTAGCTCGTCACAGCCAATAGCAAAAGCCTTTAAAGATTTTTATAGTAGATTGTATCAATTAGAGAAGCAACCAGTAACGGGGACGAAACAGAGTAGAGAAGAACAAATAAAGGAATATATAATGGCCTCAGGGATGCCCAAGATATCAGAAGAAAGTATTGGGAGCATAGAGAAACCGATTACAGCTGAGGAACTATTAGAAGCAATTAAAGCGATGAAACCAGGTAAATCCCCGGGACCAGATGGATACACTCTACTGTACTATAAAAAAAAAATTGAAAAATTGGCACCAAAATTTGAGACAGCATTTACTTCAATAAGAGAAGGACAACCGATGTTAAGGGAAACCTTAATGGCCCACATAGCAGTAATCCCTAAAGAAGGAAAAGATCCCGCCCAATGCACTAGCTACCGTCCAATCTCAATGCTGAACGTCGACCTGAAGATTTTCTCAAAAATACTTGCTAATAGACTAGTGTCACATATCCCTGCCCTAATACATCCTGATCAAGTAGGGTTTACGCCCGGCAGAGAGGGGAGGGAAAATACACAAAGAGTGCCGAGTTCCATCTACCTATCCCAACTTCATCAAAATCCATTAGTGTTAGTGTCGACTGATGCAGAGAAAGCTTTTGATAGAGTTGATTGGGGATTCCTGAGAGCCATCTTACAACATATAGGCCTAGGGGAAGGGATGCAAAACTGGATTACAAGTCTGTATTCATGTCCGACGGCTAGAGTAAAGGTGAATGAAGTAATGTCTGATCCCTACCCAATAAGAAACGGAACAAGGCAGGGATGCCCACTCTCTCCGTTGATCTTTACTCTTGCTCTTGAACCATTTTTGAGAACTATACGAGCAAATACGGATATTAGAGGCATCCGGATAAAAGGGGAAGAATATAAGGTTGCTGCCTTTGCAGATGATTTATTGTTTTCATTAATGACCCCAGGGCTTTCTTTGCCAGCATTGTTGAAGGAAATAAGAGAGTATGGCATCCTGTCCAATTTTAAAGGTGAACTACAGTAAATCAGAGGCGATGGGGGTGGAGGTAAATGAACACATGCAGCAGTTTTTGGCAGCAAACTTCCCTTTTAAGTGGACAGGATCTCATTTATGTTACTTGGGGACGAAGATACCAAAAAATTTGAATAGAACCTTTGAACTAAATTTTATACCACTGGTGAGATCGATTAAAGCGGACTTTCAACGATGGGATAGGGAGGTTTTCACATGGTTCGGAAGAATCAATATTATTAAAATGAACGTAATGCCGAGACTACTTTACTTACTCCAGACACTACCGGTAAGGATCCCTCTGGGTTTCCTGAGAGACTTGAGATCTAGATTTACTAAGTTCATTTGGGCAGGAAAACCAGCGAGAATAAGGAGGGAAGTTTTGACATTATCAAAAGAGAAGGGAGGAGTGGGTTTCCCAGATCCAATGAGCTACCATGATGCCACTCATATGGCACGGGTGGCAGAGTGGTGTATCCATCAAAAGGAAAAACCATGGATTCAAATAGAACAAAAGATAACGAATATTCCTCTAGAGGGTATGGCGTGGATCTTAGAGGCGGACATTCCACAAGAAGTGAAAAAACACCCTACAGTTAGGGTTGCCACCTCATCCCTTTAAAACCGAACACATATTAATTACACAGGTTCTGTGGCTAATTAAGGTGGTAATTAGACTCATTTGGTGCCTTATCTGCATTAAATTAGCCTCAGAACCTGTGTAATTCATATGTGTTCGGTTTTAAAGGGATGAGGTGGCAACCCTACCTACAGTGGGAGCAACGATACGAGCTATAAAAAGGCTATTTAAGAAAACTAAAATTTCCAAATACCCAAGTCCACTGACACCGGTCCTCGGGAACCCGAGCTTTGAATTAGGCTTAACAGACCTTTACTTTAATAACTTAAGACGATCGGGAATGAGTAGACTCATACATTTCATGAAAGACACCCAAAGAACAAATAGCGGAGAAAGCGAAGAGAGAATTAGGAGGGAATTAGACCAATTGAGACAAATACAATTAAAGGATGTTATTCGAACAATGAGCCTACAAGGGGAAGTGAACCGAGAAATGTCAGACTTTGAGGAAATATGTCATAAGGGAGAACCAGTGAGACATGGCTTATCAATGATGTATAGTCTCTTAGTGGAGTCAGAAGCCCCGCAAAACTTAGTATTTATTCAAGCATGGGAAAGAGACCTGGGGGTCACATTCTCGGAGACACAAAAAACGAAAATTTTTGGATTTACACACAAAGCCTCGCTAGCCACTAGATATCAGGAAGCGGGGTATAAAATTCTAACTAGATGGTATAGGACCCCGGTAGCGCTGAAGCGAATATTTCCCCAGGTGTCAGATCTGTGTTGGAGATGTGGGGAGGTGGAGGGTACCATGATACACCTATTCTGGGAGTGCTCTAGACTTAAGGATTTCTGGGAAATGGTAGTCAATACAACAAAAGAAATTACTGGGGTAAACCTGGGAGATAACCCGGCAGCACTTCTTTTAAATGTATTTCCTATCTCCATGGCAAAATATAAAAACTCACTGTTAAGACATTTACTTACAGCAGCAAAAGCTTGTATCCCAATTTTGTGGAAAAGCACGAGTTCGCCGACAAGACAACAATGGCTGGGCAGGGTAACTGAAATACAGCAGATGGAAAACCTGACAATGGGAATGAGAGAGCAGGAAGAGAAATATAGACAGGTCTGGGCGCCATACATCGACTATAGGGAGCAGAACCCCTGAGGCGGGAGGGGAAGGGGGGAGACAGAGGGCTTTTTTTTTGTTTTGTTTAGATAACCCGGGTTTGTGCCCAGTGGAAGGGGAATGGGGTATCTATAATGGTATGGTATGGTAAATTATATACGTTAATTTAAGGTTTTGTTGTAATCAAGGGAAGGAAAATGTAGAGTTAAAATTAAGAACAAGATTGTTGGAATGTATTATACTGTACCTATTTGTTTTTCTATGTATAAAGTATAGACAACTGGAAGAAAAAGTATATCAAATAAAGAATTTATAAAAGGCATGCCAAAAAGGAGGGAGCTGCAGTAGTCGAGGCAAGAGATAACCAGGTAGTGAAGTAGAAGCTTTGTGGTTTCACTGGTTAGGAAGGGGCGTATTTTTGAGAAGTTGCAGAGGTTGAGGCAACAAGCTTTGGAAAGTCATTGGTTATGGGGCAGAAAGGAGAGCTCAAAGTCCAGGATAACACCTAGTATCCTGGTATGTGGGGATGGGTTGATAGTTGTGCTATTGCTCTTGACAGAGAAGTCAGGGAAAGGGGCACATGGGGGAGGAAATATGAGCTTGGTTTTGGACAGGTAGAGTTTGAGGAATTGGTGTTATATCCAGACTGATATGCCTGCTAGTAAACTAGTGATGCATTAGTAGACAGATGGAGTGAGTTGAGGGGTAGAGAGATTGATTTGGGTGTCGTTGGTGTAGAAATTATATTGAAAGCCATGGGAGATTATCAGCTGACCGAGGGAGGAGATTGAGAATAGGAGAGGTCCAAGAACAGAACCTTGGGGGACTCCAATGGAGAAAAGAAGAGAAGAGGAAGTAGAATTGTAAGTGACACTGTAATGGTGTGGTGGGATAGGTAGAATGAGAGCCAGTAAAGATCATAGGAGTACAGTTTTTTGAGGAGGGGGTGGTCAAGGCAGCCAAAGAGTCCAGAAGCAGGAGTACAGATTAGACATGTGCACACTGAAATATTTTGTTTCGTAATTTTGTTTTCGTCCGAAAAATAAAATTTAGTTACTCCCGAAATTCATTTTAATTTATTTTGTTTTTCGTTAAAAAAAAAATGCATTCTTCCGAAAATCCAAATTAATTAAGGTCGAATCTGTCATTAATGGCTTATGGTGTCTGTCGAATGTTCTAAGAAAAAAAAAAATATATATATTTATATATATATATTAGACAGAATCTTTAAAAAAAAAAAAAAAAAAAAAAAAAAAGATTCGACGGAGCAACGAAACTGTCTCTATGTCGAATCTTCATGTCTCTCTATGTGGAATCTTTGTCAGGTCACCTGTGGCCAGGTGACAATTTCACCCCGTTGGGGTCAGGGATGCACCACAGGGTAGTGAACCCTATAGCCGACTGCTGCAATCAGAGAGGAAGCGTAAGCCCAAGATTCCCCAGGGCGCAGAGTCTAAGACCCAGCTTTGTGTTCACCAGAGCCTCTAGTGGGGAGGATGGCCTTCGCTGCAGCTGGATCCAAGTCGCGACCCCTGGGATTCCCTAGGTCACACTCCGCAGGGAGAGAGGGGAAGCAGCAACCAGGACAAGCGATAGTGATGGGTAAGCCGAGGTCAGGGCAACAAGCAGACAAGGGTAACCGAGGGACAGGCAAAAGGTCAGGGTCACAGGCAAACAGGAGAAGTCAGGGACGAGCCAAAAACGGTACACAGGAAGGTAAACGTAGCACACTGCAGACAGGAACTTAAGCCAATAACAAGGTTGAACAGCAAAGCAGACCTGCAGTGCAACAGTTAATATAGATTTCCTGAGATGGCCTGGGGTGTGGCCATACAGGAAGGAGAGATGATAAAAAGGCAGCCAGAAGAGGGTCATGCCTCTAATGGACACATGAGGAGAAAGTAAGCTGCCAGACATTATTGCATGTCCATGACAGTACCCTCCCTCTTACGAGGCCTCCCCCTTCCCCGCCTGGGTCCGGGTTTAGAGGGGAACTTCAGATGAAACTTCAACAGACGAGGTGCAAAGACCTCCGATGCAGGGACCCAAGACCTCTCTTCAGGGCCAAAGCCTTTCCAATGAACAAGGTACTGAAGAGCGCCTCTACGGAGTCGGGAATCCAGAACTTGACTGACCTCGTATTCCTGATTATCCTCAGAGACCGGTGCTATGGTAGGGAGAGGACGAGAGAACTTATTGTGGATTGAAGGCTTCAGAAGGGAAACATGGAAGGAGTTAGCGATTTTGAGGCTTTTGGGAATCTGAAGTTTGAAACAAACCGGATTCAGTTTAGAAGTTATAGTATATGGATCAATGAATCTTGGAGAAAACTTCAGAGAAGGAACTCGGAGCTTGATGTTCCTGGTGGAGAGCCAGACTTTGTCCCCCAGCTGAAGAGAAGGCGGTTTATGCCTGTGGCGGTCAGCAAAGCCTTTGAATTTGTAGTCAGCTGCCCGGAGGGAATCATGAACGTCACTCCAGATAGAATTGAAGGACTCCTGAGCTGAAGCCAAGACTGGGATATCCGGAGAACAGATCATGGGAAGCGGAAATTGAGGATGTCTTCCATAAACTGAGAAAAAGGGTGTTTTCTGCGAACTGGTATTTACGTGATTGTTATGAGAAAATTCTGCCCACGGAAGTAGAGAGGACCAATCGTCACGATGAGCAGAGACTAAGGTGCGAAGAAAAACCTCTAATGCTGGGTACACTCGGTCGTTTTTTGTGATGAAAAAAAAACGTTTTTCAAACTTCATTTTAAAAAAACTACGCTGCCTACACACCATTGTTTTTTCAAAATGCTCTAGCAAAGCGCGGTTACGTTCAGCACGTACGGCGGCACTCTGTTCCATTCAAGCTCGCGTCATAACTTGCTTCTGAGCATGCGCTGGTTTAAAAACGTTGTTTTAGCCTACACACGGTCATTTTTTATGACACAAAAAACGATGTTTTGAAAAACGACATAAAAAAATTGAAGCATGCTCGAATTTTTTTTTTTGTCGTTTTTCAGAAGACATAAAACTGTTTTCCCCCACACACGGTCATTTTAAATGACGTTTCTAAAAATGACGTTTTTTTTTATCACAAAAAACGACCGTGTGTACGCGGCATAACTCCTGATTAACCCTCTCCGTCTGCCCATTGGATTGAGGATGGTAAGAAGAGGACAAATCCAAGGCAATATTGAGGGATTTGCAAAAGGCTATCCAGAAGCGAGATGTAAATTGAACACCCCTGTAGGAAAAAAAAATATGAGAAGGAACCCCATGAAGGCGGAAAATTTCTCGAATAAAAATGGGAACCAAGGCAGGAGCAGAAGGAAGACCAGGAAGGGGAACAAAATGAGCCATCTTGGAGAACCGATCGACTACCACCCAAATGATCGTATTACGATCAGACAGTGGGAGATCGGTGATAAAATCCATGGCGATATGAGCCCAGGGCGCCTTAGGAATGGGCAAGGGCATAAGGAGACCAGCAGGAGCTTGTGTGGAGGATTTAGACTGAGCACAGACATGACAAGCCTTGACATAGTCTTTGATCTCCAAACGGAGATTAGGCCACCAATAGTGACGACTGATGAGTAAGAAGGACCGGAGGAATCCAGCGTGGCCCACCACCTTGGAATCATGTCCCCAACGAAGGATCTTAGCTCAGTGGGGACAAAGGTCTTACCAGGAGGAATTTTTGAGTCCAGGGTGGTAGAATGGGCAACAATGCATGAAGTTGGGATGATCGGCTCAGGTTCAAGAGTGGGCTCCTCGTCCAAAGTGTCAAAGGACCTAGAGAGCGCATCAGCTCGACCGTTGCAGGAACCAGGTTTGTACGTAATCGTGAAATTAAAAAATGGGAAAAGAAGAGACTCCACCTGGCCTGTCTGGGATTCAGGCGTTTAGCATTCTGTAAGTACTGTAGATTCTTGTGATTGGTGAAGATCGTTATGGAGTGAGGGGAACCCTCCAGAAGATGACGCCACTCTTCTAGCGCCAATTTGATTGCGAGAAGTTCCCGGTCGCCGATGGCATAATTTCTCTCTGCCTGGGAATTTTTTTTTGAAAAGAACGCACATGGTTGACGTCTCTTCTCAAAAAGTTGAAGAAGCACCGCTCCCACCCCCACTGAAGAAGTGTCCACTTCAATAAAGAATGCCTCCCCAGGATTTGGTCTCCTCAAGAGAGGTCCAGAGACAAAGGCCTGTTTCAGATCGTGATATGCAGAGACAGCTTCGGGGGGCCAGTCTTTGGCATTAGCACCCTTCTTGGTCAAAGCTATAATAGGCGCGGCAATGGAAGAGTAATTCCTTATGAACTGCCTATAATAATTTGTGAAGCCAAGAAAGCGCTGTGTAGCCTTGAGGCTAGCAGGAAGAGGCCAGTTGGTAATGGCTAAGACCTTCCCAGGATCCATACGAAGACCCAAGCTTGAGACAAAGCATCCTAGAAACAGGACCTCAGAACATTCAAAGGAACATTTCTCCAGCTTGGCATAGAGATTATTCTCTCTAAGGCGCTGGAGTACAGTGCGGACATGGTTTCTGTGGACACGCAGATTTCCCGAAAAGATAAGAATGTCATCCAGATAGATACCAACAAACTGGTACAGCAGGTCCCTGAAGATTTCATTGACAAAGTTTTGATACACAGCTGGGGCATTACACAACCCAAAAAGGCATGACCAGGTATTCCTAATGGCTGTCTCGAGTGTTAAACGCAGTCTTCCATTCATCACCTTCTCGTATTCGAATGAGGTTGTACGCCCCTCTGAGTTCCAACTTAGTGAAAATGGAGGCACCCCTCAACCTATCGAATAGCTCAGGTAACGATTTTTAATAGTAACAGCGTTTAAGCCTCGATAATCAATGCAGGGTCTCAAGGTACCATCTTTCTTGGCAACAAAAAAGAACCCTGCTCCTGCAGGCGATGACAATTTCTGGATTAAAACTTCTCTCAAGATTTTCTGCGACATACTCAGACATGGCCTGTGTCTCTGGGATGGACAGAGGGTATGTACGACCCCTGGGCAGAGTTGCTCCAGGAACAAGGTCAATGGCACAGTCAAAAGACCTGTGGGGAGGAAGCACCTCAGCCGATATCTTACAGAACACATCCTGGTAATGTGTTCTGTAATCGCAGAAGTCTCTCCTTGGGAGTCACCTTGAAAAGACATGACAAGAAACATGAAGGACCCCAAGCCAGGATCTGCCCAGAGACCCAGTCCACATGGGGATAGTGGAGCTGTAGCAAAGGAAGGCCCAATACAATGGGGGTAGAGGCTTTGGGTAGGATGAGAAAGATTCTCCACCAGGAGTGGATATCCTATCGACATCCTAATAGGTAGTGTCTGGAAGCGAATAGGGCCCCCTGGGAGAACAGTGTCATCAATTGCAGAGACTACCAGCAGCGTAGTGAGGGGTGAAAGGGTGAGCTTCATAGAAGAAGCAGTTCTCCAGTCCATAAAGTTGCCGGCAGCCCCGGAATCCAGATATGCAAGGGTCGATTGGCGCCTAGCACGTTCTTCGGGGGTTAGTCTGGTCCGGCCCAGCTGCATAGGTTCCTCAGCAGGCAGAGGATGGTCCACGGGACAAAGTGAGGGGAGCTCAGACTGACTAAGACCTAGGGATTGTTGGCGTCTTTTCTATGGACCTCTCCTGAAAACGAATATCGATCTGGTTGCATAGGGAGATGACATCGTCCAGACCGACGGGGATGGTTTTTCCCGCTAATTCGTCCTTCACTCGGTCAGAGAGGCCATGTTAAAAGGTAGCGACCAGGGCCTCATTGTTCCAGCTCAAATCAGCTGAGAGAATACGGAACTGAAGAGCATATTGTCTCACTGAACGGGATTCTTGGCGGAGACGTAGAAGAGCACTAGCCGCTGAAGAGGCCAGAGCCGGTTCCTCAAAGATGTTACGGAAGAGTTTCAGGAAGTCAGACAGGCTGGAAACTACCGGATCATTCTTCTCCCACATTGGGGCAGCCCAGGCTAGAGCTTCACCGAAAAGGAGGGAAATAATATAGGCTACCTTTGCCCGATCAGACAAGAAGTTTTGAGGCTGAAGCTCAAAATGGATGGTGCACTGGCTAAGAAACCCCCTGCAGGCCTTGGAGTCTCCAGAAAAACGGATTGGAGGTGGTAGCTTCAGTGAATGCGACTCTACGACTGGTGCGACAGGCACAGCCGCTGGTTGTACTTGGGGTTGTGGATTCGGGGTTCCCAACGAGGTCTGAAGCTGATTAAAGCAGGAAGCCAGATCCTGAAGGAAACGCATCACCTGAGCCTGATTAGCTTCATGCGTCTCGAGTCTGCGAACAATGCCCTGTAATGGATCGTCTGCGGGGAGCGGCACGTCGGCCGAGTTCATGGCTGTTCAAACTGTCAGGTCACCTGTGGCCAGGTGACAAGTGCACCCCATTGTGGTCAGGGATGCACCACAGGGTAGTGAACCCTATAGCCGACTGCTGCAATCAGAGAGGAAGCGTGAGCCCAAGATTCCCCAGGGCGCGGAGTCTAAGACCCAGCTTTGTGTTCACCAGAGCCTCTAGTGGTGAGGATGGCCTTCGCTGCAGCTGGATCCAGGTCGCGACCCCTGGGATCCCCTAGGTCACGCTCCGCAGGGAGAAAGGGGAAGCAGCAACCAAGACAAGCGATAGTGATGGGTAAGCCGAGGTCAGGGCAACAGGCAGACAAGGGTAACCGAGGGACAGGCAAAAGGTCAGGGTCACAGGCAAACAGGAGAAGTCACAGACGAGCCAAAAACAGTACAAAGGAAGGTAAACGTAGCACACTGCATACAGGAACTTAAGCCAACAACAAGGTTGAACAGCAAAGCAGACCTGCAGTGCAACAGTTAATATAGACTTCCTGGGATAGCCTGGGGTGGGGCCATAGAAGAAGGAGAGATGATAAAAAGGCAGCCAGAAGAGGGTCATGCCTCTAATGGACACATGAGGAGAAGGTAAGCTGCCAGACATTATTGCACGTCTCTCTATGTCGAATCTTCTTCATGTCTCTCTATGTCGAATCTTCTTCATGTCTCTCTATGTCGAATCTTCTTCATGTCTCTCTATGTCGAATCTTCTTCATGTCTCTCTATGTCAAATCTTCTTCATGTCTCTCTATGTCAAATCTTCTTCATGTCTCTCTATGTCAAATCTTCTTCATGTCTCTCTATGTCAAATCTTCTTCATGTCTCTCTATGTCAAATCTTCTTCATGTCTCTCTATGTCAAATCTTCTTCATGTCTCTCTATGTCAAATCTTCTTCATGTCTCTCTATGTCAAATCTTCTTCATGTCTCTCTATGTCAAATCTTCTTCATGTCTCTCTATGTCAAATCTTCTTCATGTCTCTCTATGTCAAATCTTCTTCATGTCTCTCTATGTCAAATCTTCTTCATGTCTCTCTATGTCAAATCTTCTTCATGTCTCTCTATGTCAAATCTTCTTCATGTCTCTCTATGTCAAATCTTCTTCATGTCTCTCTATGTCAAATCTTCTTCATGTCTCTCTATGTCAAATCTTCTTCATGTCTCTCTATGTCAAATCTTTTCTCTTTATGTAGAATAATATTGGACTAAGAGTTAAGGTTTGGCACATTTGACTGCAACGAAAAGCGAAAATACTAGGGGGAGTACAACTGGGGGGGTCTGTAGTGGAGAAAGATCTGGGGGTTTTAGTTGATCATAAGCTCAATAATGGCATGCAATGCCAAGCTGCGGTTTCCAAAGCGAGCAAAGTCCTTTCTTGTATTAAGAGAGGTATGGACTCCAGAGACAGAGATATAATTTTGCCCCTGTACAAATCATTAGTAAGACCTCATCTGGAATATGCAGTTCAGTTTTGGGCACCAGTTCTCAAAAAGGATATAGGAGAACTGGAGAAAGTGCAGAGAAGAGCAACCAAACTGATAAGAGGCATGGAGGAGCTCAGCTATGAGGAAAGATTAGAAGAACTAAATCTATTCACTCTTGAGAAGAGGAGAATTAGGGGGGATATGATCAACATGTACAAATATATAAGAGGTCCATACAGTGAACTTGGTGTTGAGTTATTCACTTTACGGTCATCACTGAGGACAAGGGGGCACTCTTTACGTCTAGAGGAAAAGAGATTTCACCTCCAAATACGGAAAGGTTTTTTCACAGTAAGAGCTGTGAAAATGTGGAACAGACTCCCTCCAGAGGTGGTTCTGGCCAGATCAGTAGATTGCTTTAAGAAAGGTCTGGATTCTTTCCTAAATGTACAGAATATAACTGAGTACTAAGATTTGTAGGTAAAGTTGATCCAGGGTAAATCCGATTGCCTCTCGGGGGATCAGGAAGGAATTTTTTCCCCTGCTGTAGCAAATTGGATCATGCTCCGCTGGGGTTTTTTGCCTTCCTCTGGATCAACTGTGGGTATGAAGTTGGGTGTATAGGATTTTACTGTGTTTTTTTATTTTGTTTTTTGTGGTTGAACTGGATGGACTTGTGTCTTTTTTCAACCTGACTAACTATGTAACTATGTAACTATGTAACTATGTTTATGTCGGATCTTTCGGTTTTCTGTGCTTTCGTTATCGTTTGTTAAAACGATAAAGAAAATACCTGAAATTCGGACGAAAATGCATTCGGACGAAAACGAATGCACATGTCTAGTACAGACTAGTGTCCATTGCTTTTTGCAGTTAGTAAGTCATTTGTGAGTTTTAAAAGACTCAGTGCTTTATTGCAACCCCTCCGAATGTACAGTTTGGATTCTATAGGCTGCAGTAAAGCTTATAATAGAACTGTAGATGAACTCTGGTCACACATACAAGGGAAGTTCATAAGACAGGGAACATTTTGATGCCAGAGTATGCAGCTCCTGCATTTCAGTTAAATATATAATTAAATGTTCTCAGAATAGTGTATGATTCTGAATAGTGCACTAAAACACATTAATTTTAAAGACCTTAAAGCCATAATATTTGTGCCTCATCGATTCCTTTATCTCGCTTAATGCCCCTCAGACAGAGTCTGTCTGAAGGTCTCCGCACTCTCTAATGCTATTGGCAGCCAGAGACCAACTATTAGGTTAGGCTAGGCTGCTTGGAAGTGTTTAAGTGGTAAGAAAGATGCTTTGTATTTTAATGACAAGTTCACTATAATGGCAGTCATTGCATAAACTGTACTTGACAGCATTCGTTAGATTAACTGTCTAAGCAACACAATTGTAAGAAACTAGAATGATGGTGATAAAAACACTATAAATGACCATCTTACTAATCCGATACTGTAAAGAGTGTCTCAGGATCTTGGAACCCCAGGGAGGTTTATTGTCCAAATACCCACCTAATTTTGGAAATTGGTACTTATTTACCAATGTGATAGACAGCCTTATCCATAGGATAGAAAAGTAGATGGGGGGGGGGGGGAGACAAACAACAAAGTCCTAGATGAATGAAGTATTTTAGAATACATCATCCATGATATCACAGATACTGGATAGCTGCACAAACCTTGTTAGCAACTTACAGGCATCTGTATTTCATATAAATGATCAGCTTCACAAGTTTATAGAGACGACAGATTTAACTTTACAGAGATGACAGCACCGTGTCTCAATATAAAATCGCTCGATCACTAGTGAAAGACGCCTTTAAATGTTAATGTCTTGCAACGCTGTCACATGGAACGTATCAAACATTCCTAAAATACTAGGATAAAATGGCAACATATGCTAACTGGGAAAAAAAAGGTTCAACAGTGTTCAACTTAATTGTTAGAGCCCTTTTAAATGGACGTGTCCGGGCTCGGCTTTGCTCAGCGGGGATCGCTCCGTTGATCCCCGCTGAGCAGGCAGATGACAGGTCTGTCTCTGTAGTACCAAAAGCGGTAACCCCGAGCCACACTCGGGATAGCATCGCAGGATCCATGTACAGGTTACTTACCTTGTCCCCTGGATCCTACGATGTCTCCTCGCTTTGTCTGCGAGCCGCTGTGTCTCGCTCTAGTCACAGTGCCGAGCTCCGTTCCCTGCGAGCGTTGTGACGCACGGGGACAGAGCTCGGCGCCAAATTCAAAAAGTGAAAAACAAAGTATACTGTAATCTTAAAGATTACAGTATACTGTATCAAAAAATTACACATCCCCTTTGTTCCTAGTGGTTTGTCCAGTGCCGTGAATGCAGATTTATATTATAAGCAAATTCTTATAATAGAAAAAGCTAATTATTTCTGCCTGGAAACTGGAGATTGTCCATAGCAACCAAAAAGTGTCCGTTTACGTCAAAAGTGGTTTTAGACCAGCTAGAAAATAGCGATAATAAATTAGAATCAATACGGAGGTCTGGCCCTTCCAGATATAAAAAACTATTACCTGGCAGAACACTTAGGGAGAGTTATTGACTGGAACAGACATGTACAATTCAAACTGTGGACGCAGATAAAAGCAACCAGGTACATATTCCTCTAAAAGGGGACCATAAAGGGTTATGACCAAGTCCCTTCGGATATGATGATGCACCCCACCATAGGCACTATTAGGTAGATTCACAAAGAGTTAGGCCAGCTTATCTACAGATAAGCCGACCTAACTCTGAATCTAAGCCGGCCTATGTTTAAGTGTATTCTCCAACAGAGATACACTTAAACATACCTAAGATAGAATGGCGCAAGCCAGCCTATCTTAGGCTGCAATGTTTCTTTTGGCCACTAGATGGCGCTGCCATTGCGGCCGGTCTAGATTATGTAAATGAGGGTCTACACCGATTCCCGACGATTTACGAGCGTACGCCGGGCCTACACCGTCGAGTTACGTCGTTTCTGTACGCGATAGGCCGCCTAAAGTTATTCCACCTATGAGGTGGAATAACAATGTTAAGTATGGCCACCGTTCCCGCCGCGAGGTTCGAATTTTTTACGTCGTTTGCGCAAATCGTCCGCGAATCGGGATTTACGTCGTTTACGTACGCGTCAAAATCAATAGGCCCGTACGGCCTACTTAGCCGCAATGTGCACTGGGAAATGTAGTTGCCCGGCGCATGCACAGTGTAAAAAACGTCAAAAAACGTGAGGTCAAGCCTCATTTCAATAATACACGCCCCCCTCCCAGTCATTTGAATTAGGCGCGCTTACGCCCGCTCGTTTTAGGCTACGCCGCCTAAAATTTGAAGGTAAGTGGTTTGAGAATCACTTTTAACCTAAATAATTTAAGGCGGTGTAGCCTAAAAATAGTAGGCTAGGCCGTCCTAATTTTAGGCGCCCGTACGTGAATCTACCCCTATGCGTGAGTTCGCTGATAGTGAACGCTGCCTCCTTGACGTCGAAGACATCCCCACTAATCCCAAATTTTCGGTAACCTGGCGTTCCCTCCTGGGCTATACCGATCACACTATGGGGAACTCAGGGCGGCGGGTAGGGACTGCTCTTTACATTTTATTGACACCGATCAGTGGACATCGATCTAAAACCTGACGAGTGATACTGGCAGCTTCCAACTTTTGTTCTGGGAAGCTGCAGTTACACCACTTCATCCACTCAATACCAGATCCCATACAATTTACCCGAGACCTGACAACATTCGAAAATTACTACACAGACGAAGTGCTACCCCAAGTACTCACAAAAACATACTCCCTACTTAACACCCATCCACGCGGCCGGACCTAGGGTTCTTACGAACTTGGGGGCAGGACCTGAAACAGACTTTCACTGACGTGCAAACACAAAATATCCTTAGATTCTCTCTAAAGTCGTCCATCTGCACAAGAGTCCAAGAAACAAACTATAAGATCCTAACTAGGTGGTACTATATGCCTTAGCTTACATAAATTCTTCCCTACCGCGACAGATAAATGCTGGCGATGCCAAAGGGATAAAGGAACACTCCTCCATATCTTTTGGGCATGCCCACTATTACTGCATTTTTTGGACAACCGTAGAGACGATCACATGAAAGTTCACGGACCACACAATTCAAAAAGATCCAGCTTTTTTTCTTCTGCACACCTCCAACATCCCGGCACGATCATACAAGAAATCCATTGTGAGACACTTGCTCAACGCTGCAAAATCGTGCATTCCGGCTACCTAGAAACAAACTACACCTCCATCCATTGGATTGTGGTTGCGTAAAGTAGAGGAAATTAAACAACTGGAAGACTTGGTGCTTACAGCACGAAATAAACAGGAAAAACAATCCAAGGCTTGGAGGCTGTGGAACTTGTACATTTATTCGGATGAAGGGCAATCCTTGTTGAACTGTTGATAGATTTCCTGACACCTGCCTGGGGCACGATTGCGATGGCAACATATCCATCACCCCCGTGCTAAACACAACCCCACACCCCCCCTCCCCTCTTTCCCCCTTCTTTTTGTTTATTTTCTATCTTTGGTTTTCTCTACTGATGGTTGCATGATCAGCAATTCGGAGGCTGTGTATTGACTGAGACATGGACGCTCCGAATGATCAAGCTCCTGACCAACCATAAGACGGTTGGTTTAAGATAATATTTCAGGTGCTAATGCACTGGATCAGGAACGTTTATGGTCAAATTGTGAGAGCACTATGTTACTGTACGTGTCTGTGGCGACAGTCTAGATGTTGTTTGTTATAGATGGGAATGTGACTTATTGCAAAGCCTGTATGTTTGTGATATGGGCTGTTGTGACCACAGTTGTTCTGTATCCTTTATGTACTTTCTTTTGAAAAAGAAAAACTAATAAAAATGTATATTTGAAAAAAATAAATTAGAATCACTCGCAGAATTGAGCGAGTGATTTGTGGGGAAATTCATCAAACACTGAAAGTAATGACAGCGACAATTCTGCAACTGACCAAATTACTGTGTTTTTGATTTGATTACATTATTGAAAATTTTTTATTATTATATTATTGTTATATTTATAGTCATTTATTATATTATAATTTATGATTTTGTGTTTCAAACTTTATCATACCCAGGATGTCTACTAGACTCTTGTTTGGACAGATTTAAGTGAGTTATTTATAAGAACTACAAGCCTACAATATAAAACGCTTTCAGCATCAAAAATCTGACATAATCATACCGCCAGGGAGGTTAAACAACTTTTTTTTTTATATCATTTAGTCTTTTTGACCCCAGATCTCATATTTAGGAGGACCTGACATGCTGCTTTTCTATTACAAGGGATGTTTACATTCCTTGTAATAGGAATAATAGTGACTTGTTTTTTTTTTTTAAAAAGAACAGTGTAAAAAATAAAAATAAAAAGGTAACATAAATAAGAATAAAAAAAATTAACTGCACCCCGTCCCGTCGAGCTCATGTACAGAAGTGAACGCATACATGAGCAGCACTCGCATATGAAACCACACGTCAGGTTGGTGATACCTGACGTGTGGTTTCATATGCGAGTGCTGCTCATGTATGATTGTTAGAGTGGAGAGCAATAATTCTAGCCCTAGACCTCCTCTGTAACTCAAAGTATGCAACCTGTAGAATTTTTTAAACATCGCCTATGGAGATTTTTAAGGGTAAAAGTTTGTCACCATTCCACGAGCGGGCGCAATTTTGAAGCGTGACATGTTGGATATCAATTTTGTCTGCATAACATTATCTTTCATAATATGAAAAAAAAATTGGGTTAACTTTACTGTTGTCTTATTTTTTTATTAAAAAAAAGTGTATTTTTCCCAAACAAGTGCACTTGTAAGACCGCTGTACAAACACAGTGTGACAGAAAGTATTGGGACAACCGCCATTTTATTCTCTAGGGTGTTAAAATAAAAAAATAAATAAAGTGTTATATATATATACAGTGAGGAAAATAAGTATTTTAACACCCTGCTAATATGCAAGTTCTCCCACTTGGAAATCATGGAGGGGTCTGAAATTGTTATCGTAGGTTAATGTCCACTGTGAGAGACATAATCAAAAAAAAAAATCCAGAAATCACAATTTATGATTTTTTAACTATTTATTTGTATGATACAGCTGCAAATAAGTATTTGAACACCTGCCTATCAGCTAGAATTCTGACCCTCAAAGACCTGTTAGTCTGCCTTTAAAATGTCCACCTCCACTCCATTTATTATCCTAAATTAGATGCACCTGTTTGAGGTCATTAGCTGCATAAAGACACCTGTCCACCCCATACAATCAGTAAGAATCCAACTACTAACATGGCCAAGACCAAAGAGCTGTCCAAAGACACTAGAGACAAAATTGTACACCTCCACAAGGCTGGAAAGGGCTACGGGGAAATTGCCAAGCAGCTTGGTGAAAAAAGGTCCACTGTTGGAGCAATCATTAGAAAATGGAAGAAGCTAAACATGACTGTCAATCTCCCTCGGACTGGGGCTCCATGCAAAATCTCACCTCGTGGGGTCTCAATGATCCTAAGAAAGGTGAGAAATCAGCCCAGGACTACACGGGAGGAGCTGGTCAATGACCTGAAAAGAGCTGGGACCACCGTTTCCAAGGTTACTGTTGGTAATACACTAAGACGTCATGGTATGAAATCATGCATGGCACGGAAGGTTCCCCTGCTTAAACCAGCACATGTCAAGGCCCGTCTTAAGTTTGCCAATGACCATTTGGATGATCCAGAGGAGTCATGGGAGAAAGTCATGTGGTCAGATGAGACCAAAATAGAACTTTTTGGTCATAATTCCACTAACCGTGTTTGGAGGAAGAAGAATGATGAGTACCATCCCAAGAACACCATCCCTACTGTGAAGCATGGGGGTGGTAGCATCATGCTTTGGGGGTGTTTTTCTGCACATGGGACAGGGCGACTGCACTGTATTAAGGAGAGGATGACCGGGGCCATGTATTGCGAGATTTTGGGCAACAACCTCCTTCCCTCCGTTAGAGCTTTGAAGATGGGTCGAGGCTGGGTCTTCCAACATGACAATGACCCGAAGCACACAGCCAGGATAACCAAGGAGTGGCTCTGTAAGAAGCATATCAAGGTTCTGGCGTGGCCTAGCCAGTCTCCAGACCTAAACCCAATAGAGAATCTTTGGAGGGAGCTCAAACTCCGTGTTTCTCAGCGACAGCCCAGAAACCTGACTGATCTAGAGAAGATCTGTGTGGAGGAGTGGGCCAAAATCCCTCCTCCAGTGTGTGCAAACCTGGTGAAAAACTACAAGAAACGTTTGACCTCTGTAATTGCAAACAAAGGCTACTGTACCAAATATTAACATTGATTTTCTCAGGTGTTCAAATACTTATTTGCAGCTGTATCATACAAATAAATAGTTAAAAAAATCATACATTGTGATTTCTGGATTTTTTTTTTGATTATGTCTCTCACAGTGGACATGCACCTACGATAACAATTTCAGACCCCTCCATGATTTCCAAGTGGGAGAACTTGCAAAATAGCAGGGTGTTCAAATAATTATTTTCATCACTGTGTGTATATATATATATATATATATATATATATATATATATATATATATATATATATATATATATACATACATACATACATACATACACACACACATATACATACATACATACATACACACACACACACACACATACACATACACACACACACAGGGCCGGATTCAGAAAGAAGATACGACGGCGTATCTCCTGATACGCCGTTGTATCTCTGAGTTCCGTCCGTAGTATCTATGCGCCCGATTCATAGAATCAGGTTACGCATAGATATGCCCAAGATCCGACAGGTGTAAGTGACTTACACCGTCGGATCTTAGGCTGCAATTCCAGGCCGGCCGCTAGGTGGCGCTTCCATATCTTTTACGCATCAAATATGCAAATGAGCATTTACGCCGATTCATAAACGAACGACCGCCCGGCGCTTTTTTTTTTTACGTCGTTTGCGTTCGGCTTTTTCCGGCGGAAAGTTACCCCTGCTATAGGAGGGGTAAGTGCGGCGTATCCTATGTTAAGTATGGCCGTCGTTCCCGCGCCGAGTTTTGAATTTTTTACGTCGTTTGCGCAAGTCGTTCGCGATACGGCCGGACGTAATTTACGTTAACGTCGAAACCAATGACGTCCTTGCGACGTCATTTGGAGCAATGCACGCTGGGAAAATTTCTAAAGATCCGCTAACCTATCTGAATCTAGCCCACTGTGTGTGTGTGTGTGTGTGTGTGTATATGTATGTATGTACAGTATGTGTGTATATATGAATCTGAAGTGGTTAAAGTGGTTGTTAACTTGTCAGCTCTCTTCACTCTCCGGATCACAGCTGCAGTGGGCACGGGGCCGAGTAGTCCTGCTGACACCATCCAGGGAGGAAATGAGAGAGGATAGAGAGCCCGTCAGCTGTGCACCCGGAGCGAAGCTCATATAGGTACAGATCAGAAGATTTTTTACATCACACAGGTACACTGGTTAATATGGTACAGAGGGAATAAGACTATGCAGATGATGGAATCACGTAAACAGGCCATGGTGTCAGGCTCAGCAGCCCTAATTATCGTGATCAATTTGCAGAGGGGAGGGTAAAGCCAGGCAGGATCAGCCATGTTTTTTAGATGTTAGAGGTGGAAAAATTACACACCACCAGCCTTTTTTTTTAAAAATGTTGTGTAAATTTTATGTTAAGTGCACAAAGTGACACTTCATTTATGTCACTGTACAGCAGTGTTGTGCATTGTGCTGCTGTACAGTGGCATACAATGGCTTCCTGTGCACTGTGATAAAACGCAGTATGACGACAGCATTTTACCACAGCTCTGGGCCATAGAAAGCAATTGTACTCTGTGTGTCCTTGCATTGACTGGCAGTCTTCCAGTACAGAAAAATGCCAGTCACCGCACAATACGTGAACAGGCACTTAAAGCCAAGGAAGCTGCCATCTTGGCCTCTACTAGATCTGCAGTTGCCATGGTGCTGCAAATCTGATCAGTTATGAAACCAGCCATTTGATGGCTTGACAGTTCAGTTGAGGCCCCATGCACACGGGACGCAGATGCAAACTCATCTAAACACACGTTTTCAAACGCAAAAAACAGCGTTTAAAACGCCCGTTTTTGCAGCGAAATTTGCGGCGTTTTACCGCGTTTGCGTTTATAAGCGTTTGGTTAGGAAACATCATAAGACCCCCCCTAAGCTCAAAAAACAGTATTATTTAACCATTTCAGCCATTTTGTGAGACCAGAGCAAGTAGCAGCTGAGAGAGCAGCAGTGTACGTGTATTTAGCGTGTCACTTGCCACATCACCTGCCACAAGCTGCGGATTGTCCACTTGCTACGTCACCTGCCTCAAGTTGTGAATTGTCCACTTGCCATGTCACCTGGCCACGTCACCTGGCCACGTCACCTGGCCACGTCACCTAGCCACGTCACCTAGCCACGTCACCTAGCCACGTCACCTAGCCACGTCACCTAGCCACGTCACCTAGCCACGTCACCTGCCACAAGTTGTGGATTGTCCACTTGCCAGGTCACCTGCCATGTCACCTGCCACAAGTTGTGGATTGTCCACTTGCCACGTCACCTGCCACGTCACCTGCCACAAGTTGTGGATTGTCCACTTGCCATGTCACCTGGCCACGTCACCTGCCACAAGTTGTGGATTGTCCACCTGCCACGTCACCTGCCACGTCACCGGCCACGTCACCTGGCCACGTCACCTGGCCACAAGTTGTGGATTGTCCACTGGCCACGTCACCTGCCACGTCACCTGGCCACAAGTTGTGGATTGTCCACTTGCCACGTCACCTGACCACGACACCTGCCACAAGTTGTGAATTGTCCACTTGCCACGTCATCTGCCACGTCACCTGGCCAGGCCACCTGCCACAAGTTGTGGATTGTCCACTTGCCACATCACCTGACCACGTCACCTGCCACAAGTTGTGGATTGTCCACTTGCCATGTCACCTGGCCACGTCACATGCCACGTCACCTGGCCACGTCACCTGCCACAAGTTGTGGATTGTCCACTGGCCACGTCACCTGCCACAAGTTGTGGATTGTCCACTGGCCACGTCACCTGGCCACGTCACCTACCACAAGTTTTGTATTGTCCACTGGCCACGTCACCTGCCACGTCAACTGGCCACGACACCTGCCACGTCAACTGGCCACGACACCTGCCACAAGTTGTGGATTGTCCACTTGCCACGTCACCTGCCACAAGTGGATTATCCAATTGTCCACTGGCCACGTCACCTGGCCACGTCACCTGGCACAAGTTGTGGATTGTCCACTGGCCACGTCAACTGGCCACGACATCTGCCACAAGTTGTGGATTGTCCACTTGCCACGTCACCTGCCACAAGTGGATTATCCACTTGCCAAACCACCTGGCCACGTCACCTGCCACAAGTTGTGGATTGGCCACGTCACCTGGCCACGGCACCTGCCACAAGTTGTGGATTGTCCACTTGCCACATCACCTGGCCACGTCACCTGCCACAAGTTGTGGATTGTCCACTTGCCACGTCACCTGCCACAAGTTGCGGATTGTCCACTTGCCACATCACCTGCCACAAGTTGTGGATTGTCCACTTGCCACATCACCTGTCCACGACACCTGCCACAAGTTGTGGATTGTCCACTTGCCAGGTCACCTGCCACAAGTGGATTATCCACTTGCCAAATCACCTGGCCACGTCACCTGCCACAAGTTGTGGATTGGCCACGTCACCTGGCCACGTCACCTGCCATGTCACCTGCCACAAGTTGTGGATTGGCCACTTGCCACGTCACCTGCCACAAGTTGTGGATTGTCCACTGGCCACGTCACCTGCCATGTCAACTGGCCACATCACCTGCCACAAGTTGTGAATTGTCCACTTGCCACGTCACCTGACCACGACACCTGCCACAAGTTGTGGATTGTCCACTTGCCACGTCACCTGCCACAAGTTGCAGATTGTCCACTTGCCACATCACCTGGCCATGTCACCTGGCCACGTCACCTGCCACAAGTTGTGGATTGTCCACTGGCCACGTCACCTGCCACAAGTTGTGGATTGTCCACTTGCCACATCACCTGACCACGACACCTGCCACAAGTTGTGGATTGTCCACTTGCCACGTCACCTGCCAAAAGTGGATTATCCACTTGCCAAATCACCTGGACACGTCACCTGCCACAAGTTGTGGATTGGCCACGTCACCTGCCATGTCACCTGGCCACGTCACCTGCCACAAGTTGTGGATTGTCCACTGGCCACGTCACCTGCCACGTCAACTGGCCACGTCACCTGCCACAAGTTGTGAATTGTCCACTTGCCACGTCACCTGACCACGACACCTGCCACAAGTTGTGGACTGTCCACTTGCCACGTTACCTGGCCACGACATCTGCCACAAGTTGTGGATTGTCCACTTGCCACGTCACCTGCCACAAGTGGATTATCCACTTGCCAAACCACCTGGCCACGTCACCTGCCACAAGTTGTGGATTGGCCACGTCACCTGGCCACGGCACCTGCCACAAGTTGTGGATTGTCCACTTGCCACATCACCTGGCCACGTCACCTGCCACAAGTTGTGGATTGTCCACTTGCCACGTCACCTGCCACAAGTTGCGGATTGTCCACTTGCCACATCACCTGCCACAAGTTGTGGATTGTCCACTTGCCACATCACCTGTCCACGACACCTGCCACAAGTTGTGGATTGTCCACTTGCCAGGTCACCTGCCACAAGTGGATTATCCACTTGCCAAATCACCTGGCCACGTCACCTGCCACAAGTTGTGGATTGGCCACGTCACCTGGCCACGTCACCTGCCATGTCACCTGCCACAAGTTGTGGATTGTCCACTTGCCACGTCACCTGCCACAAGTTGCGGATTGTCCACTTGCCACGTCACCTGCCACAAGTGGATTATCCACTTGCCAAACCACCTGGCCACGTCACCTGCCACAAGTTGTGGATTGGCCATGTCACCTGCCACAAGTTGTGGATTGTCCACTTGCCACATAACCTGACCACGACACCTGCCACAAGTTGTGGATTGTCCACTTGCCACGTAACCTGCCACAAGTTGTGGATTGTCCACTGGCCACGTCACCTGCCACATCACCTGGCCATGTCACCTGGCACAAGTTGCGGATTGTCCACTGGCCACGTCACCTGCCACATCACCTGTTCACATCACCTGGCACGTCACCTGCCACAAGTTGTGGATTGTTCATTTGCCACATCACCAGGCCATGTCACCTGGCCACATCACCTGCCACGTCAGCTGGCCATGTCACCTGCCACAAGTTGTGGATTGTCCACTTGCCACATTACCAGGCCATGTCACCTGGCCACATCACCTGCCACGTCACCTGGCCATGTCACCTGCCACAAGCTGTGGATTGTCCACTTGCCACATGACCTAGCCACTTCACCTGCCACAAGTTGTGGATTGTCCAATGAATACGTGACCTGGCCACGCCATCTGCCACATCACCTGGCCACGTCACCTACCACAAGTTGTGGATTGTACACTTGCCACATCACCTGGCCATGTCACCTGTCACAAGTTGTGGATTGTCCACAATGCAATGCAAGCAATTACATTTTTTATGTTTTTTTTTATGGTTTTTCATCATTTGCCATCATTTTTGAGATTTCTAATGTAAAAAAGTAGGTCACCTTTAAAAACGCCTATAAATGAAATCGCGGCAAACCGCGGCACCACGTTTAGCAGCGTTTTCCCGCGATTTGCGTCTGAACCCATTTTTTTGCTTCTGAAAAAACGAGCATAAACGCAACTGCCGAAAAACACAGAAAAACGTGACTGTGTGCATGGACACTGAGGATAACATTGAATGTGTTTAGGGGCAGTTGAAAAAGCTGTCCAAATGCCTCTGTACACGCATTTACCAGAGTCTCGTGTGCATGGGGCCAAAGAGGGAAAGCAACTGAAAGTTATCATTCAGGGCAGGCCTTTAAAGCGGAGTTCTAGCCCTTTACTGTTTATTAAAAGTCAGCAGCTATAAAAAGTGACAGACACTTACCTGCTCCATGGTCCAGCGACGCGGCTGCCAGGAGCTCCACTCCTCTCCCCCCCTCTCCGCCGGCGCCTCCATTCACACTGTGGGCACCCGGCCGTGACGGCTTTCGGTTTTCTGGCACCCGGGAGAAGCCAGGAAAAAGCTCCAGCAAGGGACCTCACAGGTGTCAGACTTTTCCTACCATGCAGGAAGCTAGCAGTGTGCATTACATCAAATCACTGATTATTTTTGTTTTTAAACTTTAGTCATATAAGACACTTCCATGTCTTTACACAACAGCGCGGTGCATTGCACTGCAGTTTGCTGACATGCAGGGCCATCCAGTGTGCTGCAATAATCTGCACATAACAGTGTTTCGGCTTGAATGGGGCTCATAAAAAACAATGGTTTCCTATGTACCCCAACGGTAACCAGTCACCGCAGATAGAGTGAGGGCCACTTCACACCACTTGCAGTGAGGGGAACACACATGGAAATGCACTTACCTTGGCAAACACATGTGAGTGCCATTTTCTTTTTTATTGACAATTTTTATTAAATTTTTCCACATAAAAAAAAAAAAAAAGAGAAAAACAAACAGAGGACATCATGTAAAATCCATGACAAACCAACAATTTAACAGAGATATTGACGAGGGATATCTCTGTTATGGCCGCAGATAGCTGCCATAAGCCAGGTATCCATCTCTTCAGCTGGCAGCCCGGTTTACGATAATGGTGGTCTCTGTGGCGAATTTGCCGCGACATCACCGCTTTCGGCGGCAGGAGAGGGGCCCCCATGCCCTGCACCGCTTACCAAAGCCGTCAGTGGCGGCGGAGGCGATTGGGTACTTTCTGTGGCTGGGTATGGAGACAAGTAAAGGTAAGATGGCCCCCACCCGTCTCCATACCATAGCAGGGCAGAAGCAACATCAAAACGTTTTTTTTATTGCATTTTTCATCTAAATATGATATCTGAGGTCTTTGACCCAAAATCTCATATATAAGAGGACCTGTCACGCCTTTTTCTATTACAAGGGATGTTTACATTCCTTGTAATAGGAATAAAAGTGACCCAATAAAATATAAAGCGCAGTCCCTACCGGCCGCCCTGAGTTCCCCATAGTGTGATCGGTATAGCCCAGGAAGGAACGCCGGGTTTACCGAAAATTGGGATTAGTGGGCATGTCTTCGACGTCAAGGAGGCAGCGTTCACTATCAGCGAACTCAAGCGTAGCGCCTATGAAATTGAAATTGCGGGCGGAATCCCGGCGATTCCCTTGATCACGTGCGAATGCAGCTTAATGCAAGTCGTTGGTGGAAAGTTCCTGTTTCTTTGAGTTGCCTCATTCTTTCTATCTTTTGTAAACAATTTAAGAAAGCGTCTGAAGATCAAATCAATATTTTGATTAGGCTCGGTTCACATGGATCCAATGCACTTTTCATGTGATTTTCAGTGCATAGGAATGTTTTCCAAAGACGCACCTTGTTGAGTCGCATTGAATGGGCATCATTGTAAAAGCGATTTACCCTTCTCATGCGATTCTTCGTGACTCACGTCGCATCAGAACCTGCAATTAAATAGCTGGGGGGCCCATAGGACGCTGCCTATTCAGTAATCTGACGCTGGGTACTATGCGCTTTGGTGCGGCGCGATTTAAAAATGCTGACTGGCGTAGTTTTTGCGCGTTTGGGAGCCCACTGAAACACCCATTGCTAATAACCTTATGGCCCAATGAGAGTCATTGTAACCTCACCATTCCTTTCATTATCTACACTGATCTACGCCGTCTATTATCAGCCACAACTATGACACATGAGCTCACTCCATACACCGCCCGGCACGTGAGGCCCGCTATCTGTACACACCATACACGCCGCTTGTACGGACACACCACACGGTGCAGTGCCGGGGTCACCCGAGGATTTCCGCTCACCATTACCTGAGCTCCGCTCACCACACGTCCCCGGACGCGGCTCTCGGCGGAACGTTCTGTTTACAGCTCAGAGACGTCACAAAGCCTGGCGTCCTCCGTATTGGAGGGGCGGAGAATGGGCGGGACGACGAGAGCACGGGGCTGCTGTCCATGGTGCTTAGTAAAGTAAAGGATGGAGGATGGAGGATGGCATGTCAGTCTATGGAGCATGGAGGGTGGCATGTCAGTCTATGGAGCATGGAGGGTGACATGTCAGTCTATGGAGGATGGCATGTCAGTCTATGGAGCATGGAGGGTGGCATGTCAGTCTATGGAGCATGGAGGGTGGCATGTCAGTCTATGGAGCATGGAGGGTGACATGTCAGTCTATGGAGCATGGAGGGTGGCATGTCAGTCTATGGAGCATGGAGGGTGGCATGTCAGTCTATGGAGCATGGAGGATGACATGTCAGTCTATGGAGCATGGAGGGTGGCATGTCAGTCTATGGAGCATGGAGGGTGGCATGTCAGTCTATGGAGCATGGAGGATGACATGTCAGTCTATGGAGCATGGAGGGTGGCATGTCAGTCTATGGAGCATGGAGGGTGGCATGTCAGTCTATGGAGCGTGGAGGATGACATGTCAGTCTATAGAGGGTGGAGGATGGCATGTCAGTCTATGGAGGGTGGAGGATGGCATGACAGTCTATGGAGGATTACATGTCAGTCTATGGAGGATGGCATGTCAGTCTATGGAGCATGGAGGATGACATGTCAGTCTATGGAGCATGGAGGATGGCATGTCAGTCTATGGAGGGTGGAGGATGGCATGTCAGTCTATGGAGCATGGAGGATGACATGTCAGTCTATGGAGCATGGAGGATGACATGTCAGTCTATGGAGGGTGGAGGATGGCATGTCAGTCTATGGAGGGTGGAGGATGACATGTCAGTCTATGGAGGATGACATGTCAGTCTATGGAGCATGGAGGATGGCATGTCAGTCTATGGAGGGTGGAGGATGGCATGTCAGTCTATGGAGCATGGAGGATGACATGTCAGTCTATGGAGGGTGGAGGATGGCATGTCAGTCTATGGAGGGTGGAGGATGACATGTCAGTCTATGGAGCGTGGAGGATGACATGTCAGTCTATGGAGGGTGGAGGATGGCATGTCAGTCTATGGAGGGTGGAGGATGGCATGACAGTCTATGGAGGATTACATGTCAGTCTATGGAGGATGGCATGTCAGTCTATGGAGGATGACATGTCAGTCTATGGAGCATGGAGGATGGCATGTCAGTCTATGGAGGGTGGAGGATGGCATGTCAGTCTATGGAGCATGGAGGATGACATGTCAGTCTATGGAGCATGGAGGATGACATGTCAGTCTATGGAGGGTGGAGGATGGCATGTCAGTCTATGGAGGGTGGAGGATGACATGTCAGTCTATGGAGGATGACATGTCAGTCTATGGAGCGTGGAGGATGACATGTCAGTCTATGGAGGATGACATGTCAGTCTATGGAGGGTGGAGGATGGCATGACAGTCTATGGAGGGTGGAGGATGACATGTCAGTCTATGGAGGATGGAGGATGACATGTCAGTCTATGGAGGATGGAGGATGGCATGTCAGTCTATGGAGGGTGGAGGATGACATGTCAGTCTATGGAGGATGGCATGTCAGTCTATGGAGCATGGAGGATGACATGTCAGTCTATGGAGCATGGAGGATGGCATGTCAGTCTATGGAGGGTGGAGGATGACATGTCAGTCTATGGAGGATGGAGGATGACATGTCAGTCTATGGAGGATGGCATGTCAGTCTATGGAGCATGGAGGATGACATGTCAGTCTATGGAGCATGGAGGATGACATGTCAGTCTATGGAGCATGAAGGATGACATGTCAGTCTATGGAGCGTGGAGGATGGCATGTCAGTCTATGGAGGATGGCATGACAGTCTATGGAGGATGACATGTCAGTCTATGGAGGGTGGAGGATGACATGTCAGTCTATGGAGCGTGGAGGATGGCATGTCAGTCTATGGAGGGTGGAGGATGACATGTCAGTCTATGGAGGATGACATGTCAGTCTATGGAGCGTGGAGGATGGCATGTCAGTCTATGGAGCATGGAGGGTGGCATGTCAGTCTATGGAGCATGGAGGGTGGCATGTCAGTCTATGGAGCATGGAGGGTGGCATGTCAGTCTATGGAGCATGGAGGATGACATGTCAGTCTATGGAGCATGGAGGGTGGCATGTCAGTCTATGGAGCATGGAGGATGACATGTCAGTCTATGGAGGATGGAGGATGACATGTCAGTCTATGGAGCATGGAGGATGACATGTCAGTCTATGGAGCGTGGAGGATGACATGTCAGTCTATGGAGCATGGAGGATGACATGTCAGTCTATGGAGGATGACATGTCAGTCTATGGAGGGTGGAGGATGACATGTCAGTCTATGGAGCGTGGAGGATGACATGTCAGTCTATGGAGCATGGAGGATGACATGTCAGTCTATGGAGCGTGGAGGATGACATGTCAGTCTATGGAGCATGGAGGATGACATGTCAGTCTATGGAGGATGACATGTCAGTCTATGGAGGGTGGAGGATGACATGTCAGTCTATGGAGCGTGGAGGATGACATGTCAGTCTATGGAGCATGGAGGATGACATGTCAGTCTATGGAGCGTGGAGGATGACATGTCAGTCTATGGAGCATGGAGGATGACATGTCAGTCTATGGAGCATGGAGGATGACATGTCAGTCTATGGAGCATGGAGGATGACATGTCAGTCTATGGAGCATGGAGGATGACATGTCAGTCTATGGAGCATGGAGGATGACATGTCAGTCTATGGAGCATGGAGGATGGCATGTCAGTCTATGGAGCGTGGAGGATGACATGTCAGTCTATGGAGCATGGAGGATGACATGTCAGTTTATGGAGCATGGAGGATGACATGTCAGTCTATGGAGCATGGAGGATGACATGTCAGTCTATGGAGCATGGAGGATGACATGTCAGTCTATGGAGCGTGGAGGATGACATGTCAGTCTATGGAGCATGGAGGATGGCATGTCAGTCTATGGAGCGTGGAGGATGACATGTCAGTCTATGGAGGATGACATGTCAGTCTATGGAGGGTGGAGGATGACATGTCAGTCTATGGAGCGTGGAGGATGGCATGTCAGTCTATGGAGCGTGGAGGATGACTAGATACGCTGTTTACGTAAGGCATTTTTCCGGCGTAAAGATAAACTACCAAAAAGATGGCGCAGCCCATGCAAGGTATGGACGACGGAACAGCCGTCATATTTTACGTCGTTTGCGTAAGTGTACGTGAATGGGGCTGGGCATATGTTACGTTCCCCTTCTAAAGCAATGAGTATTTGCGACGTGATCCTGAGTAACGGCCCTCATTTACATGGGGTCACGGTTAATTTAAATGAAGCCCGCCCACTGCATGCCTACTTTGAATTAGGCGGGGTTACGCCGGGCCATTTGCGCTACGCCGACGTAACTTAGGGAGCAAGTGCTTTGTGAATACAGTACTTGCCTCACTATGTTACGTCGGCGTAGTGCAAATGGGATGCACTACGCCGGCATAAAGATACGTCGCCATACGTGAATCTGGCTACCTGACTACACCCCCTTTTCCCTTCGACGTGTAAACCCCACCTTTTTAATGAAGTGTCCATCAATGCAGCCTCACCAGTGCCCATCAATGCAGCCTACCAGCGCCCATCAAATGCAGTCTCACCAGCACCCATTGAATGCAGCCTCACCAGTGCCCATCAATGCAGCCTCACAAGCGTCCATAAATGCAGCCTACCAGCGCCCATCAATGCATCCATACTAGCACCTATCAAATGAAGCCATACCAGTGCCCATCAATGCAGCCTTACCAGCATCCATCAATGCAGCCTCACCAGCGCAAACCAAATTTTGTGGACGTGTTTTATTTAAATTAATTGTGACCCCACGTATGCGCCGTTCGTGAAAGAATCCCAGTGCGCATGCTCGAAATTACGCCGCAAATCGTCAATGCTTTAGACGTGAACGTAACTTACGTACAGCCCTATTCGCAAACGACGTAAAATGTTCAAAATTCGACGCGGGAACGACGTCCATACTTAACATAGGATACGCCTCATATAGCAGGGGTAACTTCACGCCGGAAAAAGCCTAATGTAAACGACGTATAAAAATGCGCCAGGCGGACGTACGTTTCTAAATCGGCGTATCTACCTAATTTGCATATTCCTCGCGTAAATCTATGGAAGCGCCACCTAACGGCCAGCGTAAATATGCAGCCTAAGATACGACGGTGTAAGACACTTACGCTGGTCGGATCTTAGGGAAATCTATCCGCAACTGATTCTATGAATCAGGCGCATAGATACGACCCCGCAACTCAGAGTTACGACGGAGATACGCCGTCGTAACTGCTATCTGAATCCGGGCCCATGTTTTTTTAAATTGTCTCATGTCTGTCATTCTCAGTCAGTATCAGATCCTCCATTCTGTTCAAGTCTTTCACCTTCCTCAGCCAAAGCGCTGTGGTCGGTGGGTTCTGCTGTATTCAGGACTTCGCTGCATTCAGTAAATGGCATAATATGGACTTTTTGTAGGTTTTGGTCGACATAGTGGACACGTGTAGTAGAAAAAAAGAGTAATTTGGGATCGCAAAGTCAGTGAATTTTTGGGATATGGAGCGGACTGCCTCCCAAAAAGCTGTCAATTTAGGACACATCCAAAATAAATGTAAAATATACCTTATAGCTTAAGAGAGAGATGTATCATGTTTTGGATTTGTGGTATTGTAAATGTGTGGTGTAAATCTGTTCCCCATTTCAGGATGCAGGCCAGTTCTGACTGCTCCCTGGGATTGTTCAAAAGGGCATACGTTTTGGAGAGGATCTGGGGTAAGGGGTCCATCTTGGAGCAACACTCCTCGAACGTGGTGAGTGGCCTTGCACACGTCTGGGGGTCCAGCATTGTTTGGAGAAAATGGTTTATCTGTGCTGCGTTCCAGAATGTGAGTCGGTAGAGACCCGCGGAGTCCGTCAGTTCCTCAATGGTGGGAATTTAAGATTACCCAGAATTGGGGTCAGAGGTAATGTCTTAGTCGTTTGTAAGATTTGAATAGTGGCTTGTGAGCCCAAACAAATGTTTATGTCTCTCTTGACTACAGAAGAAGCTAAAAACTTAATTTGCCAAGCACACTACACTAAGAGGGTGCTACATCTGTAATACATTGTAACACAATATAATGAATCATCAAATACATGTTTGCACGCTAGGTACATGTTACGTGTTCCATACCATTATGAGTCGAGGAGAAACAAGTTATAGAAAATTAGCTGGATTCAAAAAGACGCGCCTAACGTTAGGCAGGCATAGCGTATCTCATATACGCTACGCCGCCGTAAGTTAGAGAGGCAAGTGCTGTATTCACAAAGCACTTGCGTCCTAAGTTACGCCGGCGTAGCGTAAATGTGCTGGCCTAATTCAAATTGTGAAGAGGTGGGCGTGTTTTATGTAAATAAAGCATGACCCCACGTAAATGGCGTTTTTATCGAACGGCGCATGCGCCGTCCGTGGACGTATCCCAGTGCGCATGCTCCAAATTACGCCGCAAAGACTCATTGGTTTCGACGTGAACGTAAATTACGCCCAGCCCCATTCACGGACGACTTACGCAAACGACATAAAAAATTTTAAATTCGACACGGGACGGACGTCCACACTTAACATTGGCTGGGCCAGCTTTTTGTTGGACTAACTTTACGCCTGAAAATGTCTTACGTAAACGGCGTATCTTTACGGGCAAGTGTACGTTCGTGAATAGGTGTATCTCGCTGATTTACGCATTCTAGGCGTAAATCAGCGTACACGCCCCTAGCGGCCGGCCTAAATAGACAGCTAAGATACGATGGCGCCCGCCGTCGTATCTTAGCTAGATTTAGCCCTGGTTCACAAAATCGCATCTCAAATCGAACCAAATCGTACCCAGTGTGAACCTGGGCTAAAGTGTATCTCAATTTGAGAATACACTTAAATTTACGACGGCGCAGATTCAGAGTTACGACGGCGTATCTACTGATACGCCAGCGTAAAACTCTCTGAATCTGGCTATATAACATTAGAATTGCCTTTTCTGCCACATCTCACTCCAATGCCCCCTCTAAATAGGGTTAAAAGTATGTACAATACCACTGATAACTCTAATGTTGAATGTACGTCCATCCATGAATTCCAGTCCTTTCAAACTCCCCTTGTGTATCAATCAGGACACTTTTTTCATTTTTGTGAATCATCATAAACTACAAAGTCCAAGTTCTGACATGAGGCAAGGGTGGGTGGTGGACAGGGAATCCAAACACCTCAGACAACAAATCAGAAATAGGCTTCAGATGGCAAACGTGTAAAAACAAAGAGAGGTGCCGTAGATAAGAAACATATGTCAAAGAACAAATCTCTGCTGCAGTATAAGACAAATCTTCTTTTTTTTTATTTATTTTTTATATTATGCTTAATTGATGAAGTTGTGTTTTTACCATAAGTCACTAAATGGTAACTTCAATTTTCACTTTAATAAAAATGCACACTGTCAGTTTACAAATATTCCTTATTTATTTATTTATTAATTAATTAATTAAAAGCATAGTTTTACCTTAAGATGTGGAGGTTATATTGTGTTTGTGATAACAATTATTTTAGATTTATTTTATCTAAGTTATTGCTTTTTAAAAACATCTGTGCAATTATCATGTGATGTATAAAAATCAGCAGCACCACTTTATTCTACAGGTACTTGTTATTTATCATTAAAAAAATAAGAATGTATGCTGACACCGCATACCTTTATAGATTTTCTAAATATTCATATCATTCTGAACATCTCCAGTATAATCTATATATTAAATGCATTGGATATACCATTTACAATGTATTCATGAAGCCTATATAATCTACCATGTTTTATATTCCATTCAATCTTGAGAAAAAAGAAAATGTCCTTGTCAAACACACAGTATGTAATAATTAGCAGACTTTGCTTTCATAGACAATCATAAATGTAGTGGATGCAAACATAATTATTTCCTTTGTATTCATGTACCCTGTCTAGACAGATAAAACTTATGAAAGACATTATAAATTTGGAGTTATATGAAATGCTGCACACAGAATAATAACACACTGGGGGGAACGTAGTCAGGCTGAAAAAAGACACAAGTTCATCCAAATCCACCAATAGCAAAAATAAAAGGATAAACTAATAGAAAGCCTCCCTATAGCGGAGTCCCCAGCGGAGGGACTCCGCTGGGGACACCTGATGGCATCTGGTGGCAGGCGACACGCTCGGGGCTCCCACTGATTCGGCATTATGGTGAGTTGAATGGTTTCATATTATATTGCAATGTAATAATAGAAATAATGCGCTTCAATCATCCTGACACCATAACAACCATGGTGCCGTGATGATTGAAGTATCTTTATCTGCTGATTGTTAAACTTTCTAGAATACACATTTATATTGTTGTGTAGGATCTGGGTCTGCTGTCCCTCTCTCTCCCTCCAACCCTCGTTCATCTCAGATGCTAACCACACCACCTTAGAGCTACGACCACTATTTAGATTAAACCACGCCTATTTCCACCAAGTGGGAGGGATCAAAAAGGAAGGGCGGGGTCTGGCGCCCCCCCATCCTAAAACTTCACCAGCCGCCACTGCCTGTAAACTATTTGGGCTCCTGAGAAAGCCTGGACAAAAAACTGACAGCTAGCAATCCCCATGTCCTGCCTTGTTGTTAGGATGTGATGTTAGGATGTGAAAACCATTGTTTTTCATCCCTGTAATGCTGGAAGCAAATTTCCAACAATTATAATGTACTAGTAATAAGACAGGATGTGTGGATTACCAAATTGGATTTTTTTTTTTTGTTCAATAAGTTTTTATTGAAAAGTATATGATACAGAAAAAGAAAGCAAAACAAAACAAAACAAAAGGGCAGTGGCAGTCAGTCAAGCACTAATATCCAGGGTGAAACAATAAACAAAGGTGCAATCAGACCCCCCAACCCAAAGAACCAAATTGGAGTTTTTCAGTCAGGCTTTAAGTGGCTTCAAATGGCCTAGAGGTATGATAATAAAGTTATTGAACATATTACAGTGCCTTGAAAAAGTGATCACACCCCTTGAAATTTTCTAAATTTATTTATGTTACAACCAAAAACTTAAATGTAGTTCACTGGGCCTATTCACTGCTCTCTGCTCTACTTGCCCGGCCTGTCAGTTTAGGTAACATGACTAAGCTCTGGGGGGCAGAGTGAAACGCGTTTGAGGCATGGCCTGGCGGGTTCCCAGACTTGAGGTTGTCGCTCTCTCACCACCATAGGACTTTGTGGATGTGCAGCACTATGGATCTTTCCTCTCCTCCCTCTTATCAGTTTAGGTGGACGGCCATGTCTTGGTAGGTTTGCAGTTGTGCCATACGCTTTCCATTTTCGGGTGATGGCTTGAACAGTGCTCCGTGAGATGTTCAAAGCTTGGGATATTTTTTATAACCTAACCCTGCTTTACACTTCTCCACAACTTTATTCCTGATCTGTCTGGTGTGTTCTTTGGCCTTAATGATGCAGTTTGTTCACTAAGGTTCTCTAACAAACCACAGAGGGCTTCACAGGACAGCTGTATTTATACTGAGATCAAATTACACACAGGTGGACTCTATTTACTAATTAGGTGACTTCTGAAGGCAATTGGTTCCACTAGATTTTAGTTATCAGAGTAGAGGAGGCACCACTACAAATCTACACCACACTGTTCAGATATTTATTTGTAAAAAATCTGGAAAACCATTTATGATTTTTCTTCCATTTCACAATGATGTGCCACTGTGTGTTGGTCTATCACATAAAATCCCAATAAAATACATTTATGTTTTTGGTTGCAACAAGATAAAATGTGGAAAATTTCTAATGGTATGAATACTTTTTCAAGGCACTGTAAAAAGCTCTGCAGTTACTTTTGGAAAAATTGAACTTGACCTTTAGGCCTCGTACACACCACCGGATCTATCCGCTGGAATTGATCCGCGGATCAGTTCCAGCGGATAAATCCGGTCGTCTGTACGGCCTAGCGGATATTTATCCGCGGAGATTTGTCGGCCGGATCGATTTCAAGCGGATATAAATTTCTTAGCATGCTAAGAAATCTATCCACTTGAATCGGGTCCAGCGGATTGATCCGGTGGTCTGTACAGACTCACCGGATCAATCCGTCTGCTCCCATCCCTCGCATGCGTCGTAATGATTCGACGCATGCGTGGAAGTACTTACCTTCCAGCGTCGCGCACGTCGCCGCGTCATCCGGCGGACCGTTTCCAGCGGAGATCCCCTCGTGTGTACGGGGCCTTAGACACACTGGAAACTATAAAAACAGGCCCCCATTGAATGTAGCATACGAATGCCATAGTAGGCAAGATCTTTAAGTATTTATTTGAGCTTTCTTTTGGGAAAAGGTTAAGCCAATTTATCTCAGATGATGCTGATTTGCTTGTTTCAGTAGATAGTTTGCATCAAAAAGTTAGAACAGTTTCTGGTGATGACTGGCAGGGTTCCCCAAATGCCATGCATGGCTTCCCTAATCTTTCCTGCAACAGGAAAATTGTGTCCCAGAACGAAGCGCAGGTACACTATTTCCTGTTCCATGCAAAAACTGCAGGTGACTATGCAACAGACAAATCGCTATCCTGCTGCCCCACTCTCAGTGCTCATACTACAGCTACCTTCCTCTGATAGGCTGAGCCAGAAGGGGCACCACAGGTATTGTCTGGCAGGCGTTGCTGTCACTAGAACTGTCTGTCAGGGTGAACAGCCATTGATAATGTAGGATAGCAAGGGCTAGATGAGACAGGACTGGACAGGGTGCGGGTACTGCAAAGAATCAGGGTGAGAGAAAGTGATAGGTGGCAATTGTTGGCTATTACCTGCACTTCACAGGCAGGCTCGGATTTATTCCCTTTGCCGCCTCAAGGCCAAGTCCTTCAATGCCGCCCCCACCTGCGCAGTACAGGGGGGACATTATCCTCCGGGGGACTTTTTCGGCAGGACACTGAGAAGCGGGGGGGGGAGTTGCTGCCAAAAATGACATTGAGCATTGGGGGGTGCTGCTGCCGAAAATGACATTGAGAACCGGGAGGGGGGGTTGCTGCTGCCAAGAACTACCTCACCTCCTCTTCCCTCTGTTTTTTCTCCTCTCGCCATCCGCATGACAGGGGGGAACTCCCTATATGAAAGTAAAAGTGTCCTCTCCTCTCAGCCGCAGTGTCGCCCCTGCACCCACTGCCGCCCCGAGGCCTGGCCTTGTTGGCCTTGTCTGGAATCCGGCCCTGTTTACAGGGGATATGAATGGAAGTGTGTTTTAGGTACTACGGACCCCTGCACTCTGTGTTGCAAGCTATTGACCCCTGCATTACATACTACTGACCTCCGAACTCTGTAGTGTTTAAAACTGATGCCTGCAATTTGCGTTACACACAACTGACCTCTGAGTCCTGACCCCCTCATTCTTCTTTACTCACTCCTGACCCCTGCACTGTTACATACTTCTAACCTTCAAACTCTGCATTACTTCTGAACGCTGCACTGCCCTGACCAAAATGTATACTCTACACAGCCAGCCAGGCTAGAACTCAAACAAGCCAGCCAGGCCAGAACTCAAACCCATCAGCTTGGCCACAACTTAACTGAGCAATGCCAGAACTTAAAGAAGAACTTAAACCAGCTATGTATTTAAAAATACATAGCAACACCACACTTATGCCGCGTACACACGATCAGGCTTTTGCCCGGCCAAATCACATCAGAGTTCCGACGGAATTTCATTGGAGAAAAATAGAACATGTTCTATATCTAAACTCCGATGGAATTCATCAGAATTTCCAATGAAAAAACTCTGATACTGATCGCTCCTGTCTTCATTCTTAACTGAAGCAAGATGGGGCTACGTCTGACTTTTTCCATTGGAAATTCCGATCGTGTGTACGTGGCATTAGTTGTTATATCAGCTTATATCTACCAGCAGTTCAGCTTTCTCAGCATTGAGACACTTGCTAAAAAAAAAAAGGAAAGCATAATTCCTCCAGCAGTTTAATATTGTTAGCTGACAAACACGATTTTACACAAAGATAATCAACGTAATATATTTATTTTAATAGTTTCTAGTAAAATCCAAAAGAACACGATGTAGTAGAAGCCATCACTGATTAAGTTTTGCTGTCAGGTAACTGTACTTATGGAAGATTATCTTTTTACAATGTATATAATAAAAATCGATTCTATTTCATTAACAATTGCACTGCCTTTTTCTATGAATTTAAGTGAATGTCAAGGATGATGCTGTGGTATTTCTTCACCACCTCAAACATTTCTCATTATAAGCTATGATATATTATGTATCTTTGTCCACCACCTTGTCTACACCATGGGTGAACGTCTGTGCTGTCAATGTTTTGCTTTGGTGCTAATCCACCAAGGAACTATTAACTTTTTTGAAAAATAGAAGAAATTCTTGGCTCAGGCATATCGCACTGCCCCCCGGCCCCGGCTGGGGTGACGGTGGTAATTTGTGATTAGTTCCTTTAATAGTATGTTTTCTACTATGTGCTTTATGTATACCTTTGTTTTCGCATCCCCTTCGTGGGAATTTGTCGATTTGTATAAAATACTTTAATAAAAAATATTGTACCAGAAAAATAGAAGAAATAAGAAAGAATAAGATAAGAAATATTAAATTTCACTGTTGCCACCCTGTCTTTTCAGTGGGTCACATTTCATTGCTAATGATGCTTCTCCAGGAAAGAACAAATCAATAATATTTTATTTTTAAATAATCTGTTGACTGATGCTTTTTAGGTCTTCCAATATCTTTTTACCAAGCAGTCAACTTGAAAAAGCTTTATTTTAGGGATGTTACTGATTAAAATTTTCGTGTTCGATTAATCGATTTTTTTTAAATCAATTAATCGACTAATTTCGATTAATTATAAGGCACATACATTTTTCGGATCACCACCATATAAAGTCCCCACTGTAATATCCACAGACATCTCCCCCACTGTAATATCCACAGACATCTCCCCTCTGTAACCCACAGACATCTCCCCACTGTAATATCCACAGACATCTCCCCCACTGTAATATCCACAGACATCTCCCCCACTGTAATATCCACAGACATCTCTCCACTGTAATATCCACAGACATCTCTCCACTGTAATATCCACAGACATCCCCCCCACTGTAATATCCACAGACATCTCCCCCACTGTAATATCCACAGACATCTCCCCCACTGTAATATCCACAGACATCTCCCCACTGTAATATCCACAGACATCTCCCCATTGTAATATCCACAGACATCTCCCCCACTGTAATTTCCACAATCACCGCCACTGTAATATCCACAATCTCCCCCACTGTAATATCCACAATTTCCCCCACTGTAATATCCACAGACATCTCCCCCACTGTAATATCCACACTCACCCCCACTGTAATATCCACAATCTCCCCCACTGTAATATCCACAATCTCCCCCACTGTAATATCCACAATCTCCCCCACTGTAATATCCACAGACATCTCCCCCACTGTAATATCCACAGACATCTCGCCACTGTAATCCACAGACATCTCCCCACTGTAATATGGTCCACATCTCCCCCACTGTATAGGAAGTTTAGTGCTTGTTTAGTCTTACCAGAGAAGCCGGCCGAACACGAGCAGTTGAGGCCGGGCGATGACGTGATGTAGGCTCACCTAGGCCACCGCCGGGTGGACCGAGATAGCCACCGCTCCGCTCCGGGCCTTTCCTATGGCCGAGGCAGCAGCGGAGCTCTGTGGATCACGTGGTTTGCCGATCCACATATAATGACCCGTTTGGATCACGGATCATTTACGATCCGTTGCACCACTAGTACCGATCAAAAGAATTTTGATCTATCAAACAAATTAACGATTAATCGAGGAATTAATCTTTAATTTCCGCAGCCCTATTTTATTTTTATCATAGGCTTCCTGTGGCACTGCTCTGTTCCAAAAAAGTTTTATTAAAAAAAGGATTGCAAAGTTCAAGGTGTGCAAGATAGTGATGAGCTCCGGCGTTTTTTCTGTTGTTATGCAGCTGTGCTGATGATTCCTGACTAGGGATGAGCTCAGGCATTATCAGATCCTGGTCTAAATCATGTACTGGGCCAATCATTTTCAAACAGGGCATTCCCTGCCCCGCAGTTGCATACAGTAGGAGGAGTGGATGGGGGGAATACCTGAGCTGCTTATGATTGGGCCAGTACAGTGAAAGCTTCCTGGAAGGCTTGCTCATGTGGGGTTGGACTAGTAAAGGATGATCAGACTTTATTGTCCAATAAGCCAACAAAAATAATGTTTTTAGCAGCAAACAAGACAAATGGCTTATCTTCAGCCCAATAAAGAATCCATAACCCAAATAAGGAGAAATAATTCCCATCCAGGGCCCACCCCTGGGGTTCTGAACACATCCCATCCCCCTTCCCAAGCCCCCCTCCCACATCTCACACCTCAACCCAGAGGTAGTGAAGACATCATGCCACTAGAGAGACGACAATAGTATTTTGATGCTGTTTCCAGGGTTTCTACTTTACCACAAAACTATATTCCTGGAGAGACAGGAAACACTGGGTCACTCTTATGTAGCATGCTTGTTTTGTTTTATCCAGGTCAACAGGGCATTGTCCAATGTCAAGCAGAATCTCCTATCCAGCAGAAAGTACCTCATAGAGTCCATAGCCCAATTTATGTCCAGACATTTCCACTCTACCACACCACAGTTTCTCTCAGTGTTTGTAAGTTGTCTACTTAGACAACAAACCTGGTTGCTTGTCCCCATTGACCCTTTGACACAAGACTTCTCCCAATTCCTCACTTGAGGCACTTGTCTGCACAATAAGATCCCAGGAGGAAAAATCCTAAGCAACTAGCACTAGATGTTGGCATAATGAAGCTGTAGCCCTGGCTTGCATTGATACGATGCGTCGCATTACACTGCTTGGTAATCGCACTGCGTCCATGCAATCTATTGTGACGGTTAGATTAACAACACCCGAAACAGATTGCAAAACGCAGTGCGATTACTAGAATGGCATTGTATTGGGGCGAGAGTATGCACATAAAATAAGTATCAAAACAATAAACTGTTACCAGGACCAGAAAGGGCCAGGTTAAAGAGATAAATAGAGATAAAGAGATAAATATTATAGACTACACTGCTTTGTCCCCTGGAGGACAGCAGTCCTCATCAATAAACATCATATCAGAAGAAAAGAGGAGAGTGAGGAAACAAGTAAGAAAAAAAGGGGAGAAGAAGGAGGCAGGAAAAAGTCCTGGGAAAGGCCAAGTGTCAAGGATCTGGGACCTATACAGATGGGGTCTATAGTGGACCTTAGCTAGTCAGGGACGGGAAGAAGTAGCTAATCCACTTCCACAGAAACCTGACACTTAAACACAAGTACTCCTAATGCTGACATTTTGTATTAGTGTAGCGGGTGTCTCACAGTATAACCCGCTAGTCTCGCCAAGTTGGTCAGAGCAATGTACACAGGTTTTCCAGTTTCAGTTAGGGAGGAATTGCCTGTCATGTCGAGGACTCTTGGTGGTGAGAAGGCACCTGCCTACCCGAGTAGTTAACTGACTAGCAGGAGAGTGTTTCCTAGGATCAAATTCATACTTACTGACATTGGAAGTGCTATTGTCAGGGAACCATTGCTCCTGAGAGCTGTATAGCGGACTTCGAGACCTAATGGCACTTTTTTCATTATCGTACATTTACAAGGGGATCACCTTTTTCTCTTTATCTGTTGTTGGAATACAATCACGTGCACCAACAGAGCTAGCAGAAGACCAAGAGACTTAAAGGAATAGTAACCCCTTTCTTTGCTCCTTTTTGAAAGTTTATCACAAAGGCACACGCACCAGGTCGAACTGTCCACTAGAGGGAGCCACATAGCTTTAAGGGTTTTAATGTTTGACGCGACTGTTTATATCGTATCTGTTATTCTGCTGTCTTAGTGAGTGTGTGTGAGACTTGGTGGGGAAGTGTCCCAGTGCCGATATCATAGCATTGGGAGATTCCTCCACCATACACTCCTTCACATTTTGCCCAGGTTATAGCAATTGGGTTTGTGATATAGAAATTTGGAACCAGTTGTGCCCCATTGACTTATGCAGGGATCTGTGTAAAGTTTACTTTATCTGTATAACCATTGTCCAACTTTTCTCAAGTAAACCTTCCTACAACTGGTTAAGTTATATCTTGTGTGGGACTCTATCTGTTGCAGCTGAAAACCAGATGACCAATGCCAAGGTAATAATAATTTACATATTGCAGTGTGGTATTGCTTTGGTTCCCTTTGCCATTGGGTTTCACACACATAGGGCTGGATTCAGGTAGGGGAACGTAAGTTTATGCGGGCGTAGCGTATCCTATTTACGCTACGCCTCCGCAACTTAGACGGGCAAGTGCAGTATTCACAAAGCACTTGCAACGTAAGTTGCGGCGGCGTAGCATAAATCTGCCGACGTAAGCGCGCCGAATTGTCAATCAAGAGGTGGGCGTGTTTTATGTAAATAAAACATGACCCCACGTAAATGACGTTTCTCACGAACGGCGCATGCGTCGGCCGTGAACGTATCCCAGTGCGCATGCTCCTAATCACGTCGCAAATAGTCAATGCTTTCGACGTGAACATAATTTACGCAAAGCCCGATTCGCGAACGACTTACGCAAACGATGTAAAATTTTCAAAATTTGACGCGGGAACGACGTCCATACTTAACATTGGCTATGCCTCATAGCAGGAGTAACGTTACACCAGAAAAAACCTTACGCAAACAACGTAAAAAAATCCTTCGGGCGCACGTACGTTTCTGAATCGGCACATCCAGCTAATTTGCATATTCTACGCTGAATTCGACGGCAGTGCCACCTAGTAAATATGCACCCTAAGATACGACGGCGTAAGAAACTTACGCCAGTCGGATCTTAGCCTAATTTCGGCGTATCTTGCTTTCTGAATACAGAAAGAAGATACGCCGGCGCAGCTTTGAATTTACGCGGCGTATCTATAGATACGCTGGCGTAAATTCTTGCTGAATATAGCCCATATTCTGTCCAGTTGTGCCAGTGGGGGCTAGAGCCAAATTTCTGGGATGTGCAGGTCCAAAATCTAATCCAGCAGCTCCTACAGGGGGTAGTGCTACATTAGGTTTTCTGTGTGCGAGAGACAGCAAGAAGCATCCGGTGGTTGTGTTTGGAAATTTATGTTGTAGGACACAAGCCTAAGTTCTCAGATCACTAAGCTGGACCAATATATCACAGATATACTTGAATGAAAAGAAAAGTACAGAGCAGAAAGATTGGGGCTCCCTGTATGGATGTAAAAGTTAAGTCTTTTATTCTCCCTGGAGTCTATTTTAATTTAAATTTATATTCTTAATTTCTAGTGTGGGAAATTACATTGCATTTTGCTCTTTAAACCCTTTAATCTGCATATTCTCATTCTGAGTTAAAGGGAAAAAAAAGTGTGTAAATACAAACAGCCGTTATGTTGGCTTATTTGCAATTAAAGTGTTTAAGAGGGGCTCTTAGGGAGCCCTTATTAGTGAAGCTTTTGAAGTTCCTTTAGTGTCTGATTATAATTACTCAGGGTTACCAAAATTCACATGATTCCTCCACTAATCAACATCACGCAGTGATTAAAAGCCATATTTCTCTCCCAGGAAATCCCCCTGACCGTGTTGTCTACAATGACTAAGGTTTCTCTCTTGCTTACTTTCAAGTAGACAGTATGTTCAATAAAAATATTCTCTTTCCTCCAAGGTACTGTATACAAAAAATGTCAAAAACAAAAAGCATAACATATTCATATTTGTATATAACATCATTCTAAAACTATTTATCAGAGCTACAAAAGGTCTAATTATTTGTAGATGGCCCATGAAACAGAAGCACCATGAGCATAGTTTCTTCAATTATGCATTAAAGTGCTACAGCCTGGCATAATATAAACACCAAAGCATAACAGTGCTGTAGTTAAAGTGGATGTAAACCCAAAATGTTTTATTTATTTTTTTGATGTCACAATGTAGAGAATAAGGTTTCCTATCATCTGTGCCCAGTCTTGCCACACAGAGTTAATCCAGCTCTGAGCAATCCTCTTTTATTGTTCAGTGAAATAAAACGGACTTACAGAGAAAAACCTTGGTCTGTTCCGCCCCCTTGCTGTGAGTGACAGGTTATTTACATATCTCATGCACTAGCCTGGAGACAGGCATTATTTTTTTAATTCCCACCCCACTCCTTTTCTGAAGTCATGTGCTTACTTTTCTGGATTTTGACTGGATGTTGGTGATCATAGCAGAATTTCGTGTAAGGAATAGACAGGAAAAAATGCATGTTGACAAGGGGAGTGTAGAGGAGGACGGGGAGTCTACTGACATCACGACTCCACCCACCGAGCTCCAGACAACAGATCCACCCACAGAATCTGCAGTTTTTCAGTTCTTATAACAGACAGAGGGGAGACATTTGACAGGTAAGGATACATGCAGGAGGCATCTATATCCTTCTAGATCAGCACTATGGCAGTAGTTTAGAAAGGATGAGAGTGGGTTTACATCCACTTTAAGATAATGCAGTCTTTAAATATTCTGATGCTAAACCGGTCCAACCTTTTCAAGGCAATATTGTCTTAGAAGTCTGTAGAGTACTATATTATATATCTAAATATGAGTTCGGAAATTTAAAATGGAGCTGTGGTCACTTGAATACAGGTACCTTAAAAGACGTTCTCTGTCATTATCAGTCAGTAAATCTGCTTGTCAATTTTAACTGGCCAAAAGTAAGTTATACTGTAAGGCCCCGTACAGACGAGAGGATCTATCCACTGGGATTGATCCGCGGATCAATTCCAGCGGATAGATCCGGTCATGTGTAGGCCCGAGCGGACAATTTTCGGCGGATAAAAATCCAGCCGACGGATTCCCAGCGGATAAAAATTTTGTAGCATGCTACAAAATCTATCCACTGGGATCCAGTCCAGCGGACTGATCCGGTCGTCTGTACAGACTCACCGGATCAGTCCGTCCGCTCCCATCCCTCGCATGCGTCGTAATGATTCGACGCATGCGTGGAAGTGTTTACCTTCCAGCGTCGCACACGTCGCCGCGTCGCAGCGACGGCGCGACACGTGACCGCGGATGTTTTCCGCGCGGATTTTGATCCGATGGTGTGTACAAGCCATCGGATCAAAATCCGGAGGAGGAATGTCCGCTGGAAACGGTCCGGCGGACCGTTTCCAGTGGATAACCCCTCATCTGTACGAGGCCTAAGAGAAAGATAGCCTGAGCTTCCAACCGTACGTTATCATACTTGTGAGATATGAGATGGTACATAAAGGCATCTCTTTGTGCTCACAGCTTTCATAATGTGTTTTCAGCTTGTCTTACAGTCTAAAATTCCCTACTAAAGTCATAGGGTCTTTTACAGTTTAAATTGTACTACTACAGATAGTGAACAAAAAGTGAAGGAGATCTTCGGATGCACGTTCAACATTGTGAAAACCCTTTCTTGTTAAAAAAAACATTGTGAAAACCCAACTGGAAATGTGAATGTGTATTATTTGAACAGTATGCCTGTTTCTTTTCCCCAGAAGTTGTATTATATTGAAGTTTACCTTTGTAAACTCCTTCTGTAATTATGGGTGAATTCCTAAGAACTCCAAGTGGGCTATCGTATATCTGGGGCATGGTTAGACATTGAGCTTCATCTGCTTCATGTTACTACCTTGGCTTTATCTAATCAGGTTTCCAGTGGTGGCTCTCCTGAATCTCCCTGTCCAGTATTGCTGTCTTGTCCAATCCCTAGTCTGCTAAACCACCTGCTAAATGTAGCCTGAAATGTATACATCTAGTAGAACCATGCTCAGTGGAGGATTCTTCTTCTCAATTAACCACTAGCTGACCAGTCGCTGTCATTCTACTGCGGCAGGTCGGCTTTCCTGCGCAAATCGCCATAGATGTATGTCGGCCCTTTAAACAGCTATAGCTGCACGGCGGCAGTGGCGTCTCCAGCTTTCATATTTAGGGGGGGCACATGGGGGGACAGGGACAAAAGTAGGGGGGCCAACTATAAAATGCAATTATATATATATATATATCCTGGGGCCCTTTACTACGATCCCACTATGGGCCCTTTCATATGTTCTGCAGTGAGCTCCCTTCCTACTATACTGGGGCCCCCCAGGGTGGCAGAAAACAAGAGATATATGTCACCAGCACACCAAGAAAATATAAGGGTCCAAAGCAGTGGGAGAACTATCATTGTAGCAAAGGTTGTCATGCCACCGGGCCCTGGTGTTCTGCCACAGTGGGGATCCCCAGCTGTCCTGTCCCTGCTATTTACAGCGCTGGTCTGGCGTCTGTCTCCTTGGCAGCGGCGGCAGTCTATTAGGACCTAGTGCTGGTGACATTATGGGTGCATGCAGGGGAAGGCTGGCACTATTGATTATAGAGAGCCGAGCCCCCAGCTGGTCACCTAGCAGCAGTAATGCTGTATAACCTTCTCTGTTGACATGCTGATCGGGATGTGATCCAGGTGATGCTCCCAGTCAGATCTAATAAATACAGTATTTATTAGCATCAAGAGTACAACCACATAAATATAATCAACCGTATGATCAGCAGCCATGTGGGCTCTATGCCTGTAAAGTGTGGGCTTTGATCAATAAAATCTCTGATATTTATGACTAGGATTTGACTAAGAGCATCACCTGGATTGCATCCTGATCAGCATGTCAGAGAAGGGTCCACTGCTGCTAAGCAATGTGCAGGAAGCTCAACTGTCTACAACCAATAGAGATGGGTTCGGGTGTGTTTGAAATCCCACATGCCCGATCCCGCCAGGAAGCCGACACTCCGCAGTGCTAATCAATGTATGGGCTGCCTAAGAGCTAAGACCAGCCATAGACAGTTTAAATCTCAGCAGAAACTGGCTGAGATTTGAACCATTAATGAGCAGATTCTCTTATAATTATCACTAGTCGTTGCTGTATAGCCACTGGTGATAATCACTGTTTGTCGGGAGAATATAATTGCTGGGCAGGAGGGATATTCCCCTATCAGCACTGTCTGTGTTGATGGGGGAATCATGCAAGTTTCTTCCCTGCAATCTGTGGATGCAAGAAAGAAATTTGCACCGTATATTATCTGCCTAACTGAAAGTGAAAGTAAATTGTGAATGTTTTGAAAGAACAGGAGAGGGGGAGGGAGACAGATGGGGGAGAGAAGGGATGGAGATAATGTAGTTCAGTGATTACAGTGTACTGCAGTCTGCAGTGCACACACTTAAACACGGTCCAGGCTAGAATATCTGGTTGTGTGAGCGCTCACATTATGCAGTGATGGCGAGCAGAGGGAGGGGGAGGAATCCTCCGCAGAGCTGACTGGGGACGCTCTCCCTCTCGGGGAGCAAAATACAAAAATTGCAAAAAAAAAAAAAAAATTTTTTTTTTTTTGGGGGGGCACATGGTGGGGCACAGCATGATGTTGGGGGGGTCAGGGCCCCCTCTGGCCCCCCCCTAGGGACGCCCCTGCACGGCGGGGGACCCGATGCGCTTGGTCGGCAGGAACGTTGTCCGCCGGCCACGCACAATCGCGGGCAGGAGAGCCGAGAACGGGGATGTGTGTGTGTAAATGCACAAATCCCCATTCTGTCAGGAGATGAGACAGATTGTCTGTTCCTATTAGTTAGGAACAGCAATCTGGCTCCTCCTTTAGTCACTCACATCTCCTCACAGTTAGAAACACACAGGAGGGAACACATTTAACCCCTTGATCACCCATAGTGTTAACCCCTTTCCTGTCAGTGACATTTACACAGTAATCAGTGCATTATTTTAGCAGTCCCGCTAAAAATCGCGGTTCGCCGCCATTACTAGTAAAAAAAAATTATAATAATAAAAATGCCATAAATATAGCCCCTATTTTGTAGACACTACAACTTCTGCGCATACCAATCAATATACACTTATTGTGATTTTTTTTTACCAGGAATGTGTAGAAGAATTATTATCGGCGTAAACTGAGGAAGAATTATTTTTTTTATATATATATATATATTTTGTTGGTGTATATTTATTATAGCAAAAAGTAAAAAATATTGCCTATTTTCAAAATTGTTGCTTTTTTTTGTTTATAGCGCAAAAAAAAAAAAAATCGCAGAGGTGATCAAATACCACCAAAAGAAAGCTCTATTTGTGGGGAAAAAAGGACGTTATTTTTGTTTGGGTACAGCATCATACGATCACGCAATTGTCAGTTTAAAAAAAATGAATTTGTGTACAAGGCATTCGTTTGTACAGTCTACTTAGTGTGGCAACCTAAAAGCTCTTGCAGAGAATACCGTACGTAATAAATGCCAACTACACTGCAAATACATTTATCATAAAATGTTTAGAAAGCATTAATACTGACCCTTATACTGATTACTGGAACATCTATTGTGTCTGCTGATGGGTTGAAAGTTTTTATAGATGGCAAAAAATCTGTGCAATAAAGCTAATTAGGAGTCATTACACTGTGGCAGATTATGAATCATGTAGAGCAAAGCTGGAAGCTATGTGGCAAATTAGGTTTAATGTTGATAAATGTAAAGTTATACACATGGGGACTAAAAACACACATGCATGCATCTTACATACTAGGAGGAGAACAGCTGGGGGAGTCAATGGTGGAGAAGGATCTGGGTGTTCTGGTAGATCATAGGCTTAATAACAATAGCATGCAATGCCAAACTGCAGTTTCCAAGCGAGAAAAATCCTTTATTGTATTAAGAGAGGTATGGACTCCAGAGAGAGAGAGAGAGATATCATTATGCCCCTGTACAAATCATTAGTAAGACCTCGGGCCAGATCCACAAAGAAGTTACGCCGCGTAACTTCTAGGATGCGCCGGCGTATCTTTTCTCTGTATCCAGAAAGCAAGATACGCCGGATTTTTGCTTAGATACGACCGACGTAAGTCTCTTATGCCGTCGTATCTTAGTTGCATATTTCTGCTGGCCGCTAGGTGGCGCTTCCGTAGATTTACGCGTAGAATATGCAAATTGGCCGATTCACGAACGTACGTGCGCCCGGCGTATCTATATGCGTCGTTTGCGTAAGGCGTCGGACCGGCGTAAAGTTACCCCTGCTATAGTGAGGCATACGCAATGTTAAGTATGGACGTCGGGACAGCGTCAAATTTTCCGTCGTTTGCGTAAAACGTTCGCGAATAGGGCTTTGCGTAAGTTACGTTCACGTCTAAAGCATTGACTATTTGCGACGTGATTTCGCGCATGCGCACTGGGATACGTCCACGGAAGGCGCATGCGCCGTTTCGTAAAAAGCGTCAATTACGTGGGGTCATGCTAGATTGACATACAACACGCCCACTCCAAGCCTACTTTAAATTACGCTGGCTTACGCCGGCCGATTTACGTTATGCCGGCGCACATATGGGAGCAAGTGCTTTGTGGATACCCTACGAGCCACTCTGAGTTACGGTTGCGTAGCGCATATGAGATGCGATACGCCTGCCTAAATATACGCCCGTTTTTGTGGATCTGGCCCCTTATCTAGAATATGCAGTTCAGTTTGGGGCACCAGTTCGCAAAAAGGATATCAGGGAACTGGAGGAAGTGCAGAGAAGGGCAACCAAACTGATAAGAGGCATGAAGGAGCTCAGCTATGAGGAAAGATTACAGAAACTGAGGTTATTCTCTCTGGAGAAGAGGAGATTAGGGAGGGGGTATGCTCACCATGTATAAATACATACATACATAAGCTGTCCATATAGTGAACTTAGTGTAGAGTTATTCACTTTAAAGTCATCACAGAGGAAAAGAGGGAACTCTTTACATCTGGAGGAAAAGAGATTTAATGTCCAAATACAGGAAAGGCTTCTTCACAGTAATAGCTGTGGAAATGTGAAATAGACTCCCTCAAGAGCTGGTTCTGGCTAGCTCAATAGATTGTTTTAAAAAAAGGTCTGGATGCTTTCCTATAAATAAATTATGCCACCAGAGTAAAACCTAAATTGTTGCCAACAAAAGCAAAGAGGTACGGTGGGACTTTAAGGGCAATTCAAGTGATCAACCAAAGTATATTAAGATATAAAATTTTATTAGGTACAAAGATAAAATAATCAGTGAATACATTACCATTGAAACCATATTACAGAACATAATAAAAGTGACTGGTGTAGAGCTAGATGTTGGAGTGACAGTCTCTTCTCATTATTAAACTTGTGATCTTGGCTATGTAAATAACCCTGAAGAAGTGATAATTAGAAGAAACTGCCACTCCAACATCTATCTCTACACCAGTCACTTGTATTGTGATCTGTAATATTTTTCCAATGGTCATGTATGCACTGATTCTTTTATCTTTGTAACTAATAAAACTTTATATTTTAATACCTATTTGCTCAGATTCTTTCTTATGTAGCGCTACCCCATCAGGAGCCGCTGGTTGTTTTTGGGATCTACTCTCTTTGGCTTGGCTCACACCTATTCAACTAGCTCAAACCCTCCCTTGACACATCAGAAGTCTGGTGGGTAAAGTATTGTGACCTCTGCCTGGCTGAAGTCACAATAGCAGGCACACAACATGCAGTGATAATATAACAATAGTAATACCTGCTTTATGGATGGTCCCTCCAGACGAGAAAATACACTTCACACAGTAAATATATTTAAATCAGGAAAGATACGTTTACTTCATGTGAACTTAAAGCGGTGGTTCCCCCTTAAAAACAACTTTTTTTTATTCCACTGCCCCCCCACATTACAATCGAATTAAGGCTCTTATTATTTTTTTCCTGCTGTACATACCTTAGTACATCATATTCACCCGTGCATCCGGGTTGCGAGTCCCACGGGAGTGGGCGTTCCTCACATGCTGTTGATTGACGTTTTGCCCAAAAACGAGCTCTCCCCTGTCGCGTAAGCCGCGTCACGGTTGGCGAAAGGAGCCGAACGGCGAGTCGGCGCTATACTGCGCATGCGCATCGCCGTTCGGCTCCTTTCGCCAATCGTGACGCGGCTTACGCGATGGGGGGGGAGAGCTCGTTTTTGGGCAAAACGTCAATCAACAGCATGTGAGGAACGCCCACTCCCGCGGGACTCGCAACCCGGATGCACAGTGAATATGCTGTACTAAGGTATGTACAGCAGGAAAAAAATAATAAGAGCCTTAATTCGATTGTAATGTGGGGGGGGGGCAGTGGAATAAAAAAAAGTTGTTTTTAAGGGGGAACCACCGCTTTAAAGAAACAAACATGGGTTTTAATCACAACAAACAACTATTAGATAATGGCTCACTATGATTCAGCAAGGGCCCTTGCAGGAATCGGCAGTTAATATCAGTAGATAAAGACCTAAACTAAAAATGGTACCATTCACTTGAACTAAGGTAGGAAGTCTATGCTCGCGAGCTCCCTCTAGCGGGAAATCCTGTAGAACAGTTAATGTCCACGTTGCGGCCGGTTGGTGCACGTTAAATTTGTAATCCACAAGTGGTAATCAGTGAAAGAAGTTACACAACAAAGTATCTGGAAGTTACACAACAAACATTGATAAACTGATCGCTCGTCAGCGTCAGTCACTTCTATAAGGCACTAAACAGTTAACGAGGCCTCTAAGTTTTGGTTAAGGCCCAAGCACGCGTCTCCGGCTTCTAGGGTGGCACTAAGGTGTCTGTCTAAGGGGAGAATTTAAGGTTGAGCATGTGCTCTCTCACCCGACAGGCCCGCTCCGCCTGAGTTCCTTTCAGAAAGCAGTAGGGAAACACTGCTCCACAGCACAAGGATCCCGGACGAGGGTTCTCCACTGTCTTAGTTGTCAGCTGGGTTGCCTCTCCGATCTCCGGGAACACAAGCTGGATACTGGAGTCTTGCTTCCTCCTGGATGGCTGGTCTCTCAGTGAGTTCAGGCCCAGGCTTCCGGCCTAGCAACACGTTGTGCTGTCTTCAGCAGCTCTGCAGAGGAGAAAATGCTGGTCCCGAGAGAGAGAGATCAGGCGCTCCCTTTCCTTAAATAACCTCCCCTCTGTGCGGAGGTATCACATGCTCCGATGCTGCAGGGCATTGTGGGATGTATAGTCTGTTTCTCCTAAGAGTCAATGGAGTCCATATCTCCAGCTACTTGCAATCCCACAATGCATAACTCCTTAAAGGTAACTTACATATTTACAAGCGTGAATAAAGTTCCAGCGAGGATGGCCTGTCATTAGACTCTGACAGGATGACCCCGCTACACTTATATGTACATAATATTACTGGATTCTAATATTTATAGGTAAAGTTGTTGCAGCGTTTATATCCAATTGTCGCTTTCGATCACAAATTTTTATTTTCCCTGCTGGAGCAAATTGTATTATGCTTTATTGAGTTTTTTTTATTTCCTCTGGATCAACTCTACGTATAAGATTGTGCATATAGAATTGTATAAAAAAAAAGTTTTCTCCTTCTATTGATTAAATTGCATGGGATTTAGTCTTTTTTCAATCAGACTAAGGGCCCTTTCACACGGGCGGACCGTTCAGTTTCACCTGCCAGTTTTTTAGGCAGACATGAACGGGCGCTCCGTGCTCCTCTATGGAGCCACGGATGTCAGCTGTGACATGCCTGCTGACATCTGACCCGCTCCGATCCGTCAAAGTGTGACGGAGGAAAACCCTACTTTTCCATCCGTCTGGTGGATCAGATCGGGTGACAACAGACTCTACGGTCCGTCATCATCCGATCCCCCATAGAGGAGAGCGGCGCACTGGCAGGTCGGTCCCTGCACAGTGTGGAGAGACAGACCTGTCATCTTCCTGCTCAGTGGGGATCGAGGAGGCGATCACCGCTGAGCAAAGCGGAGCCCACACACGGACGGCGCCGTGTGAAAGGGCCCTAACTATGTTACTAAGTCTTTACTAAACTAACTGACACAATCCTTGTACCCACTAATTACAAATTGTTACGTTTCACAGATGGGAATCATTTTGAAAAAAATAAAACACAGAGTATAGCCAGAATGCTAAAACTTCATCTAAACTTACAAAAAAAAGAACTTCATTAACCACTTCCAGACCGCCTTACGACTATATACGGCGGCACTTTAAAGATGGATATCTCGGTAACGGCAGCAGCTGCTGCCACAACCGAGATATCCATCTTTAGAGTGAGCGGTCCTGTAAAAGATAACGGTGGTCTCCGCGGCAGATTCGCCACGAGATCACCGATATCGGCGGTGGGAGGGGGTCCCCCCTCCCGCCGCATTCCCGCGCCCTCCGCCGCTTAACGGAGCCGTCGGTAGCGGCAGAGGCGATCGGGTGCTTCAGCCTGCTGTGTGGGGATACGAGTGAGGGCAAGATGGCCCCCACCCATCCCCATAGCATTGCTGGGTGGAAGTGACGTCAAAACGTAAGTCCCGCCCATGCGTCTTAACCCCTTAACGCCCGCCGCACGACTATTTACGTCCGCAGAATGGCACGGACAGGCAGAAGGACGTATATATATATACGTCCTTGCCTTCTAGTGGACGGGGGGTCCGATCGGTTCCCGCGGGGAGCGATCCGGGACGACGGCGCGACTATTCATTTATAGCTGCTCTGTCGCGATCGCTCCCCGAGGCTGAAGCACGGGGAGAGCCGTATGTAAACACGGCTTCCCCGTGCTTCTCTGTGGCGGCGTATCGATCGAGTGATCCCTTTTATAAGGGAGACTCGATCGATGACGTCAGTCCTACAGCCACACCCCCCTACAGTTGTAAACACACACTAAGTGAACACTAACCCCTACAGCGCCCCCTGTGGTTAACTCCCAAACTGCAACTGTCATTTTCACAATAAATAATGCAATTTAAATGCATTTTTTGCTGTGAAAATGACAATGGTCCCAAAAATGTGTCAAAATTGTCCGAAGTGTCCGCCATAATGTCGCAGTCACGAAAAAAATCGTAGATAAAACGGTATGTACGGCAAAAAAAAAAAAAGGTCAGCATAATGTCATTATCACAACTCGGCTCAATGTAATGTTAGAATTTTTTTTTGGGTGAACCCCCGCTTTAACCACTTGACCACTAGGCACATAAACCCCCTTAATAACCAGACCAATTTTCAGCTTTCGGTGCTCTCACAATTTGAATGACAATTACTCAGTCATACAACACTGTACCCAAATGAAATTTTCATCCTTTTTTTCACACAAATAGAGCTTTCTTTTGGTGGTATTTAATCACCGTTGGGTTTTTTATTTTTTGCGCTATAAAAGAAAAAAGACTGAAAATTCTGTAAAAAAAAATAATTTTTCTTTGTTTCTGTTATAAAATTTGGCAAATTTAGTATTTTTTCTTCATTCTTTTGCATAAATGTGAAAGATGAAGTTACGCCGAGTAAATAGATACCCAACATGTCACCCTTCAAAATTGCACACGCTCGTGGAATGGCGCCAAACTTCGCTACTTAAAAATCCCCATAGACGACGTTGCAGGGTATTGCGGAGTATTGTGGGGTATTGCGGAGTATTGTGGGGTATTGCGGAGTATTGTGGGGTATTACGGAGTATTGTGGGGTATTGCAGGGTATTGCGGAGTATTGCAGGGTATTGCGGAGTATTGCGGGGTATTGCGGAGTATTGCGGAGTATTGCGGGGTATTTTGGGGTATTGCGGAGTATTGCGGGGTATTGCACAGTGTGGGGGCATTGCAGAGTGTGGGGGCATTGCAGAGTATTTGGGGGTATTGCACAGTGTGGGGGTATTGCACAGTGTGGGGGCATTGCAGAGTGTGGGGGCATTGCAGAGTGTGGGGGCATTGCAGAGTATGGCTGGTACTGCAGAGTATTGCACAGGGAGGGATCGATGGCTGGATCTGTGACTACATGTGTCACAGATCCAGCCCGCAGCAGCAGCAGCAGCTGCTGCTGCTTCCGCTCTCTCCCCTCTCCTCTCTCACACTGTACCGTTCGGTACAGAGAGGAGAGGGAGGAACCGGCGTCATCACATGACGCCGGTTTGTTTACTAGTGATCGCTCCGTCATTGGACGGAGCGATCACGTGGTAAATCGCCGCTATCAGCGGCGATTTACCGTGATCCGTGATCAGCCGGGTCCGGAGGACCCGGCGGTCACGGAGACTCCCGTGTGCGCGCCCCACAGGGCGCGGGAGCGCGACTCTGGGAGGACGTACATTGACGTCCCGCCCAGAGTTAAGCAACCGCCTTGTAGACGTATTTCGTCTATAGGGCGGTTGCTAACTGGTTAAGTGGGGAGTCAGGGGGACGGGTTTTATTTCAGGTTTTGGTTTTTCTTATTTTGAGCAATGACATCAGACCTTCAACAGCAATACTGAACCCATTGTGACAACTACCACTAACCACTGTTACTTGAAAAACACAGGATGAAGCTATTTTTACCCGCTGTACTATAGTATAACAGTTATATTATTATTATTATTATTATTATTATTATTATTATTATTATTATATAGGATTTATACAGCACCAATAGTTTGAGCAGCACTTTACAATATAAAGGGAGATAATACAGCAACAATACAAGCCAATACAAGAGGGTTAGAAGGGCCTTGCTCCGGCAAGCTTACAATCCTATATATCTTATATATGTTTGTAGAGTCATCTCAAACATTTATGTCTAACAAACATAATAAGAAACTGCTGCAAGAATATCAGTTACAAGGGCTTTACACATACAGTGAGGGAAAAAAGTATTTGATCCCTTGCTGACTTTGTATGTTTTCCCAATGACAAAGAAATAATCAGTCTATAATTTTAATGGTAGTTTTATTTTAATAGTGAAAGACAGAATAACAACAAAAATGCATTTAAAAAAAGCTATAAATTGATTTGTAGTCAGAGTCTTCACCGAGGAATACGACACCCTAACTACACAGGCCTGAGGTGTGCCATTGGCCTCGCTGGACGGTACGCCTATAAGTGGGCATACCCCGAAGTGATAGTGAAGAAATAAATGATGAAAAAAGACAAAAATGAAAAAATAGGGAACGGGTGGGTGGGTACCCAGAAACCCCACCGACGCCGGAGATTAGAGGGGAGGAGGGATAAAGGGACACGGCCAGCACAGCAGTTCCCCGCTGCGCGCTCGGGAGCGCGCGCGGGGAACGTGCAAAGGGGCGGCCGTAAAAAGACGGCCTGTTAGAGATTGGGAGCCGCGCTGCGGCCGTACAAAGTCGTACGGCCGTCAGCAAGTGGTTAAACACAGGCTGAGATAGGAAAAACACACAGAGCAGTAGGACCCACTGCCATATCTCACCAAATTTCTCACCAATCTTACTGTGTAAAAACATAAGGGGCCAGATCCACGTAGATCGGCGTAACGTTAAATGGGCGTAGCGTATCGTAGTAACGCTACGCCGCCGCAACTTTGGGAGGCAAGTGCTGTATTCACAAAGCACTTGCCTCTAAAGTTACGGCGGCGTATCCTAAATCTGCCGGCGTAAGGGCGCAGAATTCAAATGATAAAGATGTGGGCGTGTTTTATGTAAATTCTACTTGACCCCACGTAAATGACGTATTTTTTTAACGGCGCATGCGCCGTCCGTGGAGGTATCCCAGTGTGCATGCTCGAAATCACATCGCAAATTGTCAATGCTTTCTACGTGAACGTAATTTACGCAAAGCCCTATTCGCGAACATTTTACGCAAACGATGTACACGACGGAAAATTGTCCCGACGTCCATACTTAACATTGCGTACGCCTCATAGAGCAGGGGTAACGTTACGAAAAAAGCCTTATGTAAACGATGAAAAAAATGCGCCAGGCGTACATACGTTTGTAGATTGGCGTATCTAGCTAATTTGCATACTAGACGCGTAAATCAACGGAAGCGCCACCTAGCGGCCAGCGTAAATATGCACCTTAGATCCGACGGCGTACTAAGACGTAGGTATATTGTCACAATCTAGGTTTAGCGCAACTTTATATATATATATTTTTCCAATTTTGTCCACTGTTTTGTAGTTTACAGAAGAGTCGCTACTTTACGCGTGTCTTCAGACATTTGTGCGGGCTTATAAACCTGTTTTCGATCTTAGCGCAGTTTCTTTTCCTTTTTTCTATTGCTTAATTAGGATCTACTACATTTAAGGTCCTAAAGTGGTTAAGAACCATTCAAATTATATTGCACTGTGGTATCACTTATTTTTCTTCTTTAATCCAAAGCTGGCAATTGGGGAGCAGGTCATCCTTTCAACCAACACATCACTGTAGGTGCCACTGGAATTAGAATTTCCATATGGTTTCTTGCTTGGTTTCTTTGGTTTCTCAGTTTTGGTCATCGCAGCAGTGACCACCCTTCTCCTTTTGCAGCTGGGTTTGGAACCCTCCTTGGCAGATTTACTGTTCTAATGCCTGGTACACACGATCCGATTATCGGACGAATGGTCGTCCGTTTTTTTTGTATGTTAATCTCACGTTGAATCTGATGAGTTTACTAAAGTCACGAAAATTCTCGTACGGCAGAATAAAAAATCGGAAGTGATGTCATGTGTTGTAATGCATTTGTATTGCATTTTCGAACGACAGCTGTACTGTTTAACCGAAAATCGTACGATCTGGCATCGTACGAAAAAAAAATTCCGTGCATGTCCGATAGAATAAAATCAGATGAACTGTCCTGATCGGCTCTCGGAAGCTCTGTACTAATGATCCGATTATCGTACTATCGTTTCGAAAGCGTAATTTTTCGTACCAAATTTTGGATCGTGTGTACGGGGCTTAACACATGCACAGTAAAATGCTTTATCATGTGCTTTTTATGGACCTGTGACCAGAAGGTCACAGGTTTTTTCACAACTGTAGCACTATAGTTTATGCATTGCAGTGCACTGCTCTAAACCACACTCTTTGCAGCACACTAATCCCTATATATTCCTAAAACCATCCTACAAGTCACTCTCCTAGCATAGCAACTTTTATTCAGATGTAAACCCACTGAAATGTTGACCCAGTGCTCTAAAAACTCAAATTCCAAGCTTTTTATTTTAAATCTTCACTTCTTTAAAGATCCATTTTTTATAACAGATACTAACAGGCATATGCCACTGTAGAGAAAAATCAATTGATCTTGTACTGTTTAGGTAGGAGTAACGTGGGAAATATTGTTTTTCTGTCAAAAAAAGTACCTTGACCAGTGGTTGCAAATGTAAAAAAAAAGTGTAGGGTTAATGGAAAACATTGTGCTCTTCTTCGCAGAATGGAAACTCACCTATCAATCAAATGTCTTGGGGCAGTGATTGCACACCAGCATCAAAAGCATTAATGCATCAACTTGATTAGATTTGAGAATCATTTATGGTGACATGCCCAATCAATCACATCTATTTCCTACGCACTTGCAGTATTTCTGCTCCAACCTGTGTCATGAAAGGAAGGATATGGAGGTTTAGTCAGTAAGTAAACACTTTCTGGGTACCTATGGGACAAAACCAAATCATTCATAACCATTTAATTATCCAGTGTAAACAGACCTTGGAAGCACCTTCTTGTAGATCACAGAGGACCTATAAAATGGTGATAGGATGTTACAGCACATATAAATAAATCCAACTAGTAACAGTTTATTTTATAGGTGTTACATGTTAAGATGATGTAGTAAAAGGACAGTTTTTAGATCAAGATTATTAAAAGATGATTTTACTTTCCAGTAAAGCCTCGTACACACGACCGGGTTTCTCGGCAAAAACCAGCAAGAAAACTGCTTCTTGCCGAGATTCCCGTTCGTGTGTTCGAGGCATTCAGGTTTCTCGTCTGGAAATCTGGCCAGAATCTCGACAAGAGAAAAAGAGATCCTGCTCTCTTTTTTCTCGTCGAGATTCTTGTCAGTCTGTTTCCCGAAGAGAAACCCGAGAGAGTGTATACTTACCTGTCGCCGTGGAAACCCGTGCATGCTCGAAATGACTTTGACGCATGCACGGTAGCATCCATGGCATAGGTAGGGTGAAGCAAGATGGCGACGACGTCACCGCGTTCTTTCCTTTCAAGAGAACTGTGGTTCTTTTGAAACAAAAGCCTGTACACTCCAGCAACAAGAGTTTCTTGCCAAGAATCTCGCCAGGGAATCTCGTCAGGGAAAACGGTGGGTGTGTACGAGACCTAACAGTTTGATGTTTTGATCTGCACCACGACTTACACAATTCTATTATATTTAATCTACAAAGACTGAATGTAACTGAAGTTAACAAACACAAAGAAATTCATTAGTAACTCAGTATGCTAATTTAATGCTGGCCACACACACTTAAGTCTGATTGTACAATTTTCTTTAGATTTACAAACTTCTATATGGTATAAAATGATGAGATTGATTACCTAGATTGTAAGAGAGCTGTAAAGTTAGATCATAATGTCTGTGGCCAAACTATAAACGTTTGGGGGTCAATTTAAAAAACTTACAGTTTCTCTCTACAATTCCCTTAGTCTAAATGCTAAAAAGACAGAAATTCTCATCTCTGGACGTATTGATTCAGCTATCTTTCTGGGAAAATGGCCCACGAGCCTTGGGCCGTGTCCTGTTCCAGTGAATCAAGTCCGCGTCCTGGGGACAATTTTTGACTGTAATCTGAATTGGATACCCCAAGTCAATCAATGTATCCGCAACGCACTGTATTACATCAGGTGTCTGAGAAAGGTCAAAAATCTGTTTTCTCAGTACCACCGGAAAGTCTTGGTTCAATCTCTCGTCAACTCCCGGATTGACTTTAACAACATTGTGCATTTGGGTATGCCTCTAAAGTGGCTGAGGAAAATCCAGCTCGTCCAGAACCAGGCCGCTAGACTAATCTCCGGCCTAAATAGGCGGGAGCATATTACCCCTACCCTGCGATCACTGCACTGGCTCACTGTGGTAGATCGCGTTGAGTTTAAGGCTCTTTGTCTCGCCTATCGTGCTTATCATGGGACGGGCACGCAATATCTGAATTCCTTTATAACGCGATATACCCCTGCACGAGGACTCAGATCACTAACAGCTGGTCTTGTCACTTGCCCATCTGCCCGTTTGCTTACCTTTGGGGGCAGACGCTTTTCTGTGAGAGCAACGGCTCTATGGAATAGTCTCCCTGTTTCCATTCGGTCTCTCCCCTCTATTATGGCCTTTCGTAAAAGGCTAAAAACTTGTTTTTTTGACGGAAAAGCAGGCTGAGTCATGTTAGTTCTCCCTGTTGTTCCTTGGTGATCTGTTTTTTAGTTTTTTTTTTTTTGCTCTCCTTTTTTCTTTTCCTTCTATTTCTTTCCCTCCCTGACTTGATTTATCTATTTACAGTTATGTTTTCTGCGCTTAGACACTGCCCTGACGGGTCAGTATTTGGCGCATTATAAATCCATTAAATCAATCAATCAATCTATTTCAAATAAATATTTAACTGTATACTATCAAACCCTCTTTCTCTGATTAATTTTAGTCGACTAAATGAATACTATTTTAGTCGACTAAAATATGACAAAAACAAAAACAATTGAGATGACTAAAATACGACAAAAAACTAAAATGGGACTAAAACTAAAATGCCATTTTAGTCAAAAGACCGAGACTAAAACTAAATAGAAATTTGACTTCAAAATTAACACTGGTCTATAGTAGGGGTGCGCATCTTCACTGGTCTCACGATTCGATTTGATTACGATTATGATTTCACTATGATTATCTGGTCAACTATTTGATTTGATTCCGCGATGCATCACGATTACTGACGATCTCTCACTTCCGCTTGGGCCACCTAGGCAGCCCTTCCTCCCTGCAATCTTCTGGGACACATCACAGGTCCCAGAAGATTGCCCGGCTATGCAGGACAGCGCAGTGAGACATGCGCACCCGGCTGTGATGCTGCAAGCTGTCACAGCCAGATGCCCACAGTAGTATTGCCAGCGCCGTGGACAGAATGGAGGGTTCGGGTGGCCACGTCGCTGGATTGTGGGATAGATGAGTGTCTTTTTATTCAGAAGATACACTTTTTTTGTAGCTGCTAACTTTTAATAAAACAAAACATTTACTGGAACTCTGCTTTGAAATAAAAACAACCTCACTCCCTTAAAGTGGAGTTGCCACATTTGGCATGTAATTTTTTTACATCGATGCAGCTATTAAATTCTGCGCCCCTAGTCTATAGTGCATGTTTATAGTTCAATACTATAAATAATAACATATTAGATTTTTTATTCCAGCAGCATATAATGAGTTTGGAAATTGTAGAGAAATGTTAACTAATGCATTACAATTTAATTAGATCTAGATTTGTGTTTTAGTCGACTAAAATGTACTGGAGATTTTAGTCGACTATAACGTAGGACATTTTAGTTTTCTAAAATGTACTGGAGATTTAGTCGATTAAATACAACTAAAGCAATTGCAGAAGACTTAAATGGGACTAAAACTAAAATGCCATTTTAGTCCTAAGACTAAAACTAAATTGAAATTTGCTGCCAAAATTAACACTGTCAGTCACTCCTCTGGCTTATTCCATTGTTTAAATGTGAGCTTCTAAGCAATCAGCAAGACCGTTAAGAATAGGCAGGTATATATAAAATTAATCTTAGAGCTCCAACTGCTGACTGGAAATACAGTGGGTATAGAAAAGAATCACGCCCTTTAAAATAATCACATTTTGCTGCTTTGCAGCCTGAAATTAAGTTTTCGTTTTATACAGCTGTATTTCTCATTTTATAACATCCAAGTTAAAGATATAACACCAAAACATGTCAGAAAACAAAAACAGAATCACGGAGTTGGAAAATAGGATCACTACCTTGTGCCAGTATTTTGTTGAACCACTTTTTGTTTTAATTACGGCCTTTAGTCTGTTGGGATACGTCTTTATTAACTTCGCAGATCTAGACTTTGCAATATTTTCCCATTCTTTTTCCCAGAACTGCTCAAGTTCAGTTAAATTTGATGGTGACCATTTGTGGACTGCAGTCTTCAAGTAATTCCACATTCATCTTTTTCTCCTTCAACCACTGTGTGGTCATTTTTGCTGTGTGCTCTGGGTCATTGTCATGCTTTAAAGTAAACCTCCTCCCCATTGACAACTTTCTGGCAGCAGACTTTCCTCAGGAATTTGATGTTATTTTGCCCCATCCATCATTCCTTCTATCCTGACAAGTGCTTCAGTCCCTGCTGCAGAGAAACACCCCGATAACAGGATATTACCCCCTCCATGCTTTACTGTAGCAATTGGTGTTATTTGGATGGCGAGCTGTATTGGATTTCCGCCAGACATATTGTTTGTTGTTGAGGCCAAACTATTACATTTTAGTCTCATCTGACCATATCACTTTTTTCCATGTGCCCTCAGAATCAAGGTGTGTTTTGGCAAAGCTCAGTCATGACTGGATGTGGCCTTTATTGAGAAATGGCTTTTTTCTTGCAACCCTCCCATACAAGCCTCATTTGTGGAGAATTTGTTATATTGTCACAATGAGTACTCTTTGTCATAAATTCCTGCAAATGCTTCAGAGTTGCTGTAAGCCTCTTGGTAGCCTCTCTAGCCAGTTTCCTCCTGGCTCTTTCATCCAGTTTGGAGCAATGTCCTGGTCCAGGGAGGGTCTGTGTTGTACCAAATGCCTTCCAATTCTTAAAGCGGGGGTTCACCCAAAAAAAATTTCGGGTGAACCCCCACTTTAATAATAGACTTCATTGTGCATTTATAAAGCCTTTGATTTTTTTTGTATACATCTCCTGACGTGTGCCTGTCCACAGCTTTTTTCCAGAGATCCCGGTGACAGTGGCTTGCCACCCCTAGTTTATTGTTTGCTTTAGTTGCACTACCAGGGACTGAAATACTCCAGAAAAGCAATTTTTTTGCTGAGCTAATCAAAGTGATCACAGCTGATCACAGTTGAAAGTCAAATGGCTTTGAGAAGGTGATTAGTTACACCGGATTGAGTTTACAAGTCATTTTTAGGAGAGGGGTGATCCTTTTTCCAACTCAGTGATTATGCTTATGCTTGTTTAATGACTTGCTGTTGTATGTTTCATTTGGATGTTATGAGAGTAAATACAGCTGGATAAAACAAAAACAATTTCTGTTCTCATTTCAGGCTGAAAAGTAACAAAATTTGATTTTAAAAGGGAGGTGTGTCTTTTCTATATACACTGTATACCCACTGTATATAAGTGAAAGATCATAAGGAAATCTTTCATACTTGTTTATTTAGCTTCTCTATCAAGATACCTCTTCAACATTGCTTAACAATGTGTTATGAGTTCAGGTGCCTTCTGACTCTTTAGTAAGGTCAGGTAGTTACCTGCCGTCCATGATGCACATGAGCCTTCCTGACAGAAAAGTTCCACATAGAGAGATATAGCCAGATTCAGAGAGACTTACGCCAACGTATCAGTAGAATGTGCGCCGTCGTATCTATGCGCTCATTCTTAAAATGAGATACGCCTGAATTTTGCCAAGATACGACCGACGCAAGTCTCCTACGCCGTCGTATCTTGGGTGCATATGTACGCTGGCTGCAAGGGGCGCTTCTGTTGATTTACGTGTCGAATATGTAAATGAGCTAGATACGCCGATTCACAAACGTACTTGCGCCGGTCGATGTAATCTACGTCGTTTACGTAAGGCGCTTTTCCAACATTAAGTTAAACCGCCAAAAAGCTGGTCTAAGTTGTTTAGGGTATGGACGTCGGAAGTGCCGTCGGATATTACGTCGTTTACGTAAGTCGTACGTGAATGGGGCTGGGCGTAAGTTAGGTTCACGTCATACGCATTGAGCCGTCGTATCGTAGGGAGTATTTGCGACGTGATTCTGAGCATGGGCGCGCATGCGCCGTTCATTCGGCCATGCATTCACATGGGGTCACGATTCATTTGAATACAACACGCCCACTGCCTTGCTACTTTGAATTAGGCGGGCTTACGCCGGCCCATTTACGTTATGCCGGCGTACATATGGGAGCAAGTTCTTTGTGATTACAGTACTTGCCTCCCAATGTTACATCGGCATAGCGCATATGAGATGCGCTACGCCTAACTAAAGATGCGCCCGTCTCTCTGTACCTGGCTAATCGTGTTTATCTGTGAAATAGAGTGGGACAGCTGAGCAGTGCTGGGGACAGGGATGGCAAAACATAAAAAGTAGTGAAGGATTAAGCTAACAGAATGAGAAGTGTCATCATATAGGGGGATTTTAATTATCCAGGCACAAACTGGGTGGAAGGAACTGCGCAATCGTCTGAGACTCGCCAGTTCCTAAATGTCTTGCAGGACAATTTCAGAGAATGTGTTTCCAGCACGACGGCATCACACTGATTCTCGGCGACATGGTGCCGACATCTCGCACTCATTGGAATAGAAAAAGCACATTCCAGCGAGCGCGTCATAGAAGCGACGGGGATCCGACTTGGATTCCCGCCAATTCTAGCCACGGCGTTTGGTATGAATCATGAGGGGGAACTCCACGCCACATTTTCAATAAAAAAACAGCATGGGTTCCCCCCCAGGGGAATACCAGGCCCTTAGGTCCTTTCTGTCCCCATGTTGATAAGGACAGGGCCTCTTCCCGACAACCCTGGCCGTTGGTTGTCGGGGTCTGCGGGCAGGGGGCTTATTGGAATCTGGGAGCCCCCTTTAATAAGATACCGTCCCCACCCTAGGTGAATGAATATGGGGTACATTGTACCCCTACCCATTCACCTGGAGGCAAATGTTAATAAAATAAACACACAGGGTTTTAAAATAATTTATTAGTCAGCTCCGGGGGTCTTCTCCACTCTCCGGGGGGTCTACTTCTATCTTCTCTGCTCTCCGCGGTCGTCTCGGGGCACCCCGGTTCTTCTCCCGCTCGCTCTCCAGTGCCTTCTTCAGGGCTGGCTGCCGATATCTTCTTTTAAAGCTCTCTTACTAGCGGCAGCGCAGCCCACTTCTTCTTTGCCGTCTTCTGCCTTCTTCTTTTCTTCTTATGTTGACGTGACACTTCCTCCCGCTGTAATGCCAGGTGTCGGGAAGAGGCCCTGTCCTTATCAACATGGGGACACGGTACTTTGGGGTGGGGGGGCGTAGGGTGCCCCCCTGCCCCAGAGCACCCAACCCCCCCATGTTGAGGGCATGTGGCCTGGTACGGCTCAGGAGGGGGGGCGCTCGCTCGTCCACTCCTTTTTTGACCGGCCCGGGCGGCATGCTTGGATACAGGTCTGGTATGGATTGTGGGGGAACCCCCATGCCGTTTTTTTGGTGTAGGGGTGCTCCTTATAATGCATACCAGACCAAAGGGCCTGGTATGCCCCTGGGGGGGAACCCAATGCCGCTTTTTTATTTAAAATTTGGCGTGGAGTTCCCCCTCATGATTCATACCAAACGTCGCAGCTAGAATTGGGGGAAATCCAAGTCGGATCCCTGTTGCTTCTATGACAGCTTTTTTCCCATCGCGGCGAGCCGGCTTGACACTGGCTCCCGCGACGAGGCTCGTAGGTGGTCAATCTCGCCGAGAAAGGGAGCGAGATTGACACAATATCGCGGTCAGCTACTGTAGACGCACCAACTATAAACAAAGCATTACTAGACCTACTGATTACCAAAAATACAGACCTGATCACAGATGTGGAAATAAGGGCCAATTTAGGAAACAGCGGTCACAGGTTAATTAGCTTCAGTATAAATCACACAAATAGGAAACATAAGGGGGAATACAAAGACACTGAATTTCAAAAGAGCAAACTTCCCTAAATGATAAATCTTGCTAGAAGATTTTTTAAATTGGGATAACATTTTAGGAACACGGAGGAGAGATGGGTTTGCTTTAAGAGCATATTAAATAAGGGCATTAGCTAGTACATCCCATTGGAAATTTTTTTTAAAAGAGCAAACAAAAGTCCTGGATGGCTTAACTCCATTGTAAAAATGCATATACAAGCAAAGGAAAAGGCCTTGAAGAAATACAAGGCTGAGGGATCATCATCAGCATTCAGACAAAAAATGCAACAAGAAATGTAATTAGGGTGGCTAAGATTGAACACGAAAGACACATAGTGGAGGAAAGCAAAAAAATCCCAAGAAATTCTTTAAGTATATAAACAGTAAATGAGGGAGGACAGACCATATTGGCCCCATAAAGAATGATGAAGGGAATCTGGTTACTAAGAATGGGGAGATGATGAAGATATTGAATGTATTCCTCTCCTCAGACTTCACAAGGGAATCTGGGGGCTTCAGTAACCAAAACTGCAGTGTTTATCCTCATGACACATCTCAGAAAGAACACTCATGGCTAACAGAGGAGAGAATTAGAAATAAACTTGGAAAACTTAACATTAAAAAGTCACCGGGACCAGATGGCTTGCACCAGAGGGTCCTTGGGGAACTCAGTCAAGTAATTGCGAGACCATTGTTCCTAATTTTAACTGACAGTCTATTGACTGGAATGATACCAGCTGATTGGAGAAAAGCCAATGTAGCACCAATATTTAAAAAAGGGCCAAAATACATCCTTGGGAATTACAGACCAGTTAGCCTAAAATCAATAGTATGTAAGCTCTTGAAGGGGATGATAAGGGACTATATACAAGATTTTAGTAATGAAAACTGTATCATTAGCAGTAATCAGCATTAATTCATGAAGAATTGTTCTTGCGAAACCAATCTATTAACCTTCTATGAGGAGGTGAGCTGCCATCTAGATAAAGGAAGGCCCGTAGATGTGGTGTATCTGGATTTTGCAAAAGCATTTGACATAGTTCCCCATAAACGTTTACTAGTATGGTCCGTTGGCACTTCTGAAGACGCCCAGTGGGAGGGACGAAACACGTCAAGCTGGGACTAACTACACAAGACTCAGTGATGGCTGGCAGCATGCCAAGGCAGCCTTTTTTTTACCTATACAGGGAGTGCAGAATTATTAGGCAAGTTGTATTTTTGAGGATTAATTTTATTATTGAACAACAACCATGTTCTCAATGAACTCAAAAAACTCATTAATATCAAAGCTGAATATTTTTGGAAGTAGTTTTTAGTTTGTTTTTAGTTTTAGCTATTTTAGGGGGATATCTGTGTGTGCAGGTGACTATTACTGTGCATAATTATTAGGCAACTTAACAAAAAACAAATATATACTCATTTCAATTATTTATTTTTACCAGTGAAACCAATATAACATCTCAACATTCACAAATATACATTTCTGACATTCAAAAACAAAACAAAAAACAAATCAGTGACCAATATAGCCACCTTTCTTTGCATGGACACTCAAAAGCCTGCCGTCCATGGATTCTGTCAGTGTTTTGATCTGTTCACCATCAACATTGCGTGCAGCAGCAACCACAGCCTCCCAGACACTGTTCAGAGAGGTGTACTGTTTTCCCTCCTTGTAAATCTCACATTTGATGATGGACCACAGGTTCTCAATGGGGTTCAGATCAGGTGAACAAGGAGGCCATGTCATTAGTTTTTCTTCTTTTATACCCTTTATTGCCAGCCACGCTGTGGAGTACTTGGACGCGTGTGATGGAGCATTGTCCTGCATGAAAATCATGTTTTTCTTGAAGGATGCAGACTTCTTCCTGTACCACTGCTTGAAGAAGTTGTCTTCCAGAAACTGGCAGTAGGACTGGGAGTTGAGCTTGACTCCATCCTCAACCCGAAAAGGCCCCACAAGCTCATCTTTGATGATACCAGCCCAAATCAGTACTCCACCTCCACCTTGCTGGCGTCTGAGTCGGACTGGAGCTCTCTGCCCTTTACCAATCCAGCCACGGGCCCATCCATCTGGCCCATCAAGACTCACTCTCATTTCATCAGTCCATAAAACCTTAGAAAAATCAGTCTTGAGATATTTCTTGGCCCAGTCTTGACGTTTCAGCTTGTGTGTCTTGTTCAGTGGTGGTCGTCTTTCAGCCTTTCTTACCTTGGCCATGTCTCTGAGTATTGCACACCTTGTGCTTTTGGGCACTCCAGTGATGTTGCAGCTCTGAAATATGGCCAAACTGGTGGCAAGTGGCATCTTGGCAGCTGCACGCTTGACTTTTCTGAGTTCATGGGCAGTTATTTTGCGCCTTGGTTTTTCCACACGCTTCTTGCGACCCTGTTGATTATTTTGAATGAAACGCTTGATTGTTCGATGATCACGCTTCAGAAGCTTTGCAATTTTAAGAGTGCTGCATCCCTCTGCAAGATATCTCACTATTTTTGACTTTTCAGAGCCTGTCAAGTCCTTCTTTTGACCCATTTTGCCAAAGGAAAGGAAGTTGCCTAATAAATATGCACACCTGATATAGGGTGTTGATGTCATTAGACCACACCCCTTCTCATTACAGAGATGCACATCACCTAATATGCTTAATTGGTAGTAGGCTTTCAAGCCTATACAGCTTGGAGTAAGACAACATGCATAAAGAGGATGATGTGGTCAAAATACTCATTTGCCTAATAATTCTGCACTCCCTGTATGCCTTTTCTTTGATTTAAGTGCATTTGTTTGTGATTTTATAAATACATTTTAGCAATATTATACTATATATCTCTCTCTTCATTGGTATATCATACATCTATACTATTGCAATGGAGATGTGGAATACAGACCTTGGAGCCTTTCTTAAAGTTTCCTTTTGGAAGGAGAAATACAAGGCATTGATGTATCATAAAGACCTTGGGTTTTAAAGCTTATGCCGCGTACACACGACCATTTTTAATGGTCTAGAAAAAACGTAAACATTTTCAAACACGATTATTGTTAAACCGGCCTTGCCTACACACGATCGTGAAAAAAATGCTCTAGCAAAGCGTGGTGACGTACAACACGTACGACGGCACTATAAAGGGGAAGTTCCATTTGCATGGCGCTTTTGCTGATTTTGTGTTAGTAAAAGACGATTCGTGCTTTTCAGTCTGTTACAGCGTGATGAATGTGCTATCTCCATTACGAACGCTAGTTTTACCAGAACGAGCGCTCCCGTCTCATAACTTGCTTCTGAGCATGCGCGTTTTTTTCACGTCGTTAAAGTCCACCATTTAGAGCATGTTCTAAATTTTTAATGCCTATTTTTTAAGTCGTGAAAAATGCTCTGCACACGATCGTTTTTAATGACATAAAAAAAAAAAAACATTTACATCCCAAAAAACGGTCGTGTGTACGCGGCATTACTGCTGGTGAGTGGGGATCCAGGGGGGGAGCACAGTGTGGCACTGTAACCCTCACAAGCAGGACAAGTTTTGGCACTTTATCTGCATGGATGGACTTAATCTTTGATTGCACTTTATGAATTATATGTTTGCACTGCACTTTAGTTCATTCACATTTATTATACATTTATAGATTATATTATGTATATTTGGATACATAGGAGCAGTGCTAAGTATACATTTTTTGTATTACTTTAAGTGTTTTTTTTATCGTACACGATAGCAACAGGTCCATAACTTACTTAATTTAATTTACTTAATATTGTATACACCATAGCGTGGGTATTTACATTTTTTCATACTTTTTCTTAAGTATCCTACGAGCTAGGGATTCTTCAATTTCTACTATGAAACAAAGTTCTAACACATGACTGTACTATTGAAGTTTTTTTTCTACAGAATTATCCGCACTAATCTTTGATTCATCACAATGAAAATTATGTTATGGATAATGTTGACTTAATTAATTGTAATCGGATCATGTTGTTTTGTTCTTTCATTCTAAATTAGATTTCTTGTTGTTTATCCATAGTGAAGATTCAACAAGGTAAAGAGAATAAAACTGATAAGAGATTTATGAATGAAGGGTAATTGAATAGTTACTGCTATTAATTGCGTTATTTCCAGGTCCTGGTATACTTAAATACATATGTTGTATGATCAATGTGTCATACCTGAGGAAGGGCCCAAAACTGTTGTTATATGTGCACGTAGCTTAGAATGGATTGTATACTGTTCATCAGAATAAGCTGCAGAATTTACTAAAGTTATACAGTATATAAAGACAAGTAGCCTTTTGGCTTAAATGTATAAGAACAGGTTCAACTGTTAGTAGTAGTGGTCCAAACAGGTTTGTCCTGTTCTTTTATTTATCAAGGGACCAAAGAAAAACACAATTTTAATGCAGGAAGGCTTTGTATTTAGCACGACACAAAGAAAACATCTGCTTGTCAAAGCAACTATCTAAACTTAGGTCAGTTCCCAATCAACAGGTTGGCCTCCTAATTTGTTCCCCCAAACAAATACATTTACAGTAGTGTTTTGTTAGATCCCACATCAGAGAGAGCCCTGAGCATCAGGGCTCATACAGTACACATATCAGCACACATACAGTACATAAAGGCATGCACACAGCTGAGCAGTGGCGGTGCGTCCATAGAGGGCGCAGGAGCGCTGCCCCCTCTCTCTTCTGCACCGCTACTGAAATACAATACATCGATTTTACAGGGCACAGTGGTTACAATTGATGTGCACAGTGGCTACAATTGATGTGCACAGTGGCTACAATTGATGAGCACAGTGGCTACAATTGATGGGCACAGTGACTACAATTGATGGGCACAGTGGCGACAATTGATGGCATGGCACAGTGGCGACAATTGATGGCACAGTGGTGACAATTGATGGCACAGTGGTGACAATTGATGGGCACAGTGGCTGCATTTGATGGGCACAGTGGCTGCGTTTGATGGGCACAGTGGCTGCGTTTGATGGGCACAGTGGCTGCGTTTGATGGGCACAGTGGCTGTGTTTGATGGGCACAGTGGCGACAATTGATGGCAGAGTGGTGACAATTGATGGCACAGTGGCGACAATTGATGGCACAGTGGCTGCGTTTGATGGCATGGCACAGTGGCTGCATTTGATGGCACAGTGGCTGCTTTTGATGGCATGGCACAATGGCTGCATTTGATGGCACAGTGGCTGCGTTTGGCATGGCACAGTGGTGACAATTAATGAGCACAGTGGCGACAATTGATGGCACAGTGGCTGTGTTTGATGGCATGGCACAGTGGTGACAATTGATGGGCACAGTGGTGACAATTGATGGGCACAGTGGTGGCAATTGATGGCACAGTGGCGACAATTGATGGCACAGTGGCTGCGTTTGATGGCATGGCACAGTGGCTGCATTTGATGGCATGGCACGGCACAGTGGCTGCATTTGATGACATGGCACAGGGGCGAGAATTGATGGCACAGTGGCGAGAATTGATGGCATGGCACAGTGGCGACAATTGATGGGCACAGTGGCTGAGTTTGATGGGCACAGTGGTTGCAATTGATGGGCACAGTAGTTGTGTTTGATTGGCACAGTGAGGCTGCAATTGTTTTTTTTTCATTTGTTTGCGCCCCCCCAAAAATTTTGAGCACCAGCCGCCACTGCAGCTGAGACTAAAGCTGGTCACGCTGTACACATTTCAGATGGTTCTTGAGGAACAAGCTCAGCTTTCTTAGTTAGTGGCCCTGTCGACTTTCTCCACCAGATATAGCCCACTTAACCACTTGCCCACCAGTCGCCGCAGTTACACTGCGGCAGGGCAGCTCTATTGCGCGAATTGCTGTATCGGTAAGGCGCTCTGTGTAAGGGATACAGCGGGCGCCAAAAGCCAATGCGCGTGGCCAGCGGCCACGATGTCTGCCAGCCACCCGCAATTGCTCTACAGAGAGGCAGAACGGGGATCTGCCAATGTAAACAAAGCAGATGCCTGTTCTGTCAGGGGAGTAAAGTGTGATCATCAATTCCTAGTGATTAGGAACAGCGATCTCTCTGTACTCCCAGTCAGTCCACTCCCCCCACAGTAAGAAAGCACCTCCCTAGGACACACTTAAACCTTTGATCGCACCTGGTTTTAACCCCTTCCCTGCCGGTGTCATTTTTACAGTAATCAGTGCATTTTTATAGCACTAATACACTGTATAAATGTTACTGGTCCCAACAAAGTGTCCGATCGAAGTCCCGCTAAAAATCGCTCATCATCATCATTACCATTAAAAAAAAAAAATACTAAAAATGCCATATATCTATCCCCTATTTTGTAGACGCTATATGAGCAAACCAATTAATATACGCTTATTGCAATTTTTTTATCAAAAATATGTAGAAGAATACATATTGGCCTAAACGAATGAATCATATATAAATCAGATTCTTTATATTTGTATGCAAACAACATTAAGACAATACTGACACATCACATTAAACAGAACACAAATCAAGAACAAGGATAGGGGAGAAAAATCATAGCAGAAGAGAATTGGGCATGTAAAGCATGTCTTATTTGGGAGAATTGTTAGAAGCAATTAGATTGTAAAGAGAACTCTCCCCTTATGTAGCACTACCCCCCGGAGGAGCTACTGGTTGAATTTTGGGTTTGCACAATGCCTTTGTAGCTTCGTTGTCAGGGTGGGATTGTCCATAAAAATGCAATGTCCAGACAGATGTAAAACCTTCAACCGCCAGGCTTTATTTTCACTGCAGGGTAACTTGAAGTAGAGAAAGTAGAAGGGAGGAGAAGAGCAGGGGAAGGTTCAGGCACATGGTACAGATTGTTCAAAAATATGCTATCAGTCTCCACTCTCGGCTATTGAGTGGGAATTGCTCACCCGGATAGTCCCCTCCCACATGGCCTAGCAGCCAGGATGATGCACAAACTAATGTCCAGACAATCTCTGCCACAGACCTCCTGGAATGAACTTGGTCTCTGCCCCAGACCTTTGAATGTACATGGATGCGTCCAGGAATCCTCTGCCACAGGGTCTTAAAGTCCCAAACCTCCAGCCGTGCAGTAGAAGTGCCTTTAAGCTGATACCGGCAGACTGCAGGACTTTCAATATAGTGGGTCCCTCCTTAATTCGGTCACCAGGCCTCACCTGAGACACAAGCACTTTGCCGGTCTCCTCCAGGGCAGGTCCTCCCACGGTTTCCTTCATTAAGACAGCTTCCTCCCTTGTGGACAGACAGCTTGGGATCCCGTTTTAGGATAGCAGTCCCCAGCCAGCATAGCTGGGCCTACTAAACAGCGAAGAAACTCCGGGCAAACTTGGCCCGAAGCCGGGCACACACACACGCAACCTCACGCCAGGAGGGTCACAAGGCAAAGGGCCCAGAAAATAGCATCTGCCCCTTAAGTATCCCTCCCCAGAATGCACAGCGGGGTGTATCACTCGGCCCCGCCCCCCGGCGTGCCACGTCATCCGCTGTGATTGACCCATAGGATGCATTAAGGTAAAAAAACTTTTACCTTTACAACCCCTTTAATCTAGTAGCAAGTATCTTAGCAAGAATTTTAACATCTGTGGATAGTAGAGAGATTGGTCTGTAAGATTCAGGCTGTAGCAAATCTTTATCCTTTTTAGGTATGACTACAATTACAGATTGACCCATAGTGTCTGGAAGCCGGCCCAGATGAAAAGCCTCATTTAATGTACTAAGGAGGGCAGGAAGCATCTCTTTATTATATTTTTTTATAGATTTCTATAGGGAGACCATCAATCCCTGGGGCCTTGGAGAAGCTAGCCCCCGCACTTTCCACTTCCAGTAAGGCGAGTGGAGCATTAAGAATTTCTCTCTCTTCTTGTGGGATAACCGGAAGATTAATACTGGCCAAATAACTAGATAGCTCTGCTGGGGTATAGTCAGTATACAAATCTTGAAAATAGGACTTAAAAATAGTTATAATAGGGCTAGTCTGATTAAAAACCTCCCCCTCTACATTCATTAGAGTTGAGACTTGTGTAGGGTTGGATTGAGACCTTACTATCTGAGCCAATAGTCTACCATTCGCCTCTCCCTCAGCCCATCTAAGTCTTTTCTGGAAGAAGAGTTTATTCCTAGCTCTTGATTCCAACAGTTCATTCAGCCAATTTTGAGATTAAATCTATTCTTGTTGGATATCCAGAGAGGGATTCTAAATGTACAGGGCTTCCGCCACAGAGATATTAGGCTTTGCAAGCTCAAGCTCTCTACGGGAGGCACTTTTAATAATACTTATATTCTGGATTAACATTCCCCAAAGATAGGCCTTTAAAGCATCCCATACAACTCGTATGCAAGCAGAGGCCAAGTTGAGGGACCAAAAATCCACAATTTGTGTGGAAATTGCATCCTCTTTGGGAAATAATTCCAGCCAAAAGGAGTTCAGCCGCCATGACATATTGGATGCCCGATGCCCTGATGTATGAGTAACCAACAGAGGGGAGTGATCTGAAATCCCTCAAGGTTCAATATTTACATCTGCTATGTATGGTATGAGATCAGCCGAACACAAAGCCAAATCAATTCTTGATAACGTGTTGTGTGTTTTCGAGTAACATGTAAAAACAGATTCTTCGGGATGTAGCTTCCTCCACATATCATACAAAATTGGCTCTTTTTTTTGTTTATACCTGCAAAAAATAAAAACCGCAGAGGTGATCAAATAGCACCAAAAGAAATCTTCATTGTGGGGAAAAAAGAACATACATTTTGTTTGGGTACAACGTCACACGACCATGCAATTGTCAGTTAGTGTCACAGTGCCGTATCAGAATGGCCGTTATGAATTGTGGCATGCCTTGAACGTAACTGTTCTGGAAAACTGTTAAACCAAAGGGTTTAATTCCACTTGATGGTCTGGCTATCCCACCCAAAGCTCTACAATTTTTTTGGGATACAGAACAGGGTCATAAATCCTAGAGCCTTTCACCATGTAGGTGAGAAACATATATGACACATATATACTGTTGACAATCCTGCCAGCTAGTGCCTCAAATATCCTCCCCCTTTCCCCGGACCTGTTAGAAGGAGTACAGTGAACAAGTGAGAGTCCATCAGTATTCCCTATCTGGGTTCCAGGCCTGTGTTCTCCAAGAAGTGTAAAGTCTTGCAGAGCCAGCAACCATTTTGTGACCATTACATTGTTTTCTTGGTTTTGAGCTATCCACTGTAGTGGAAAATGGTCTTTAATAAACTGCCTGCCCAAAAGTGAATATCTTGATGGCTTTAGAGCCCTCCCTTTCCACTATGGAATAGTTCCTCGCTGCAGGTGCAAGTGTTTGGCTGATAACAGAAAATCCCTGTCTTTTCCATCATTTCAACCACTGTCTTTAGCATATCTTTTAGGCTTCTGTTGAACCACACTACCATGCTGAATACTATAATGAGGTGCATATGGGAGTCATTTTCAACACAGAACTTTAGTTTAATTTAACATGAAAGGAGTTCCTTGATACTGTATGTCAAAATCTACGTAAGAATACCTGTACAAGAACATATACAGAGAAGCTCTTTCCCTACATGTTTCTGTGAGAGACTGCTTCTGGATACCAGCTGGCATAGTGAAGGTTGCAAGCATCCTCATCAAGATTGGGCAAATAAGTATTTAACATCACAATGGATAGAGATTACTCCCATTCAGTCTGAGCCAGGCTTGGGAGGGTCCACCAGACTGGCATGGGTCAAGGTGACAAGCTGGGCTCATGCAATATGGGGAAATTTGCAGTCACATGCCACACCTAATATGCCATGTGTCTTTCAAATAAAAGACTGCTTTATGGAACAGAAATGGCCAGATTTGTGGAGTGCACAGGAAATGGATCTTTGCAGCTCCTCCAGAGTTACCATGGGCCTCTTGGCTGCTTCTCTGATTAATGCTCTTCCTGCCCGGCCTGTCAGTTTAGGTGGACAGCCATGTCTTGGTAGGCTTTCAAAGCTTGAGATCTTTTTTTATAACCTAAGCCTACATTAAACTTCTCCACAACTTCCTCTGGGCAGAGCACCCTCTGTCTCTAACTCCAGGGGTACTCTGCTCTCAGCCGCAAGGGGAGCCCTCTCGTCACCTCAGCCTCCAGCCTGGTACGTGACAACAATTTAAAAAAAACATTTATAATTTTCTTTTCACTTCACAATTATGTGCCACTTTGTGTTGGTCTATCACATAAAATCCCAATAAAATAAATTTACGTGTTTGGTTGTAACATGACAAAATGTGAAAATCTAAAGCAGTGGTTCTCAACCTTTTAGTTCCGTGACCCCTTGATAAAATTTCCCAAGTTTGGGGGACCCCCTAGCAGTAAATTATTTTCCTAGCGGGTGTTGTCAGCACCCAAGGCAAGACAAGTAATTTGCGCCCCTAAATGTAACGCTCCCTGAGTCCTCTCCACTCGTACAGTATTAAAACCTCATATGGTAGATTTTAGGATCCATCACTCTTTCTCTTTGTTCTCCTTTCTTTCCCCTTTATCTCTCGCTATCCGAATTTCTTATTTTTTCCCCGATCCCTCTCTCTAGCCGTCTTTCTTGTTTTTTTTTCTCTTATTCTTTCTCTCCCTTTTTCTTTCTTCCTCCCCCTCTTTTCCTCTCTCTCTTCCATGAATTCTCTATTTGTATTCCTCCTTCTCTTACTCCTTGGTGGAGGGGGAATGGGATGAGTGGCAATGCTGGGGGAAGTTCTGATCAGCCAACTTAGGTGCTCTTGATCAAGGTCATCTGCTGATCTGAGAACTGTAGTGGGGAATTTTAATGGCAAATATAATCACAGGTAGTGTTACCCAGTGAGTCTCCGACTTTGTGGTGTCTCGTAGCAGTGACACCTATGCTGAAATCATGAGATAGGGTCTCCTCCAGCCCCTCCCACCTCACAATCCTCACCAGTCAGCTGACCTCTAGTCTCTGCCCCCCAGCCATGCCGTGAACTGAATAGGCGGCTGCAAAGAGGCTGAGTGGATGGCCGTGGGCTCCAGGGACAGCCCAGCTGGGTGGCCACCGGCTCCAGAGACAGCCCTGCTGGGCAGATGCAAGAAAGCTGGGAGAGTGGTGCAGGGTTTAGGAACAGCCCAGGATTTGGTGACCCCTGGCAAATCATCATTTGACCCCCGAGGGGGTCCCGACCCCCAGGTTGAGAACCACTGATCTAAAGGAATATGAATACTTTTTCAAGGCACTGCAGCTGGAATGCCTGCTATTGAAGATACAGCCCCTCACTCTCTTCCTGGTACCTCCTTGTGTTGGCTTTGCTGATGAGTCAATGAGATTTGTGCCAAGTGCGCTCCCCTCTTTTTGGATCTACCTTTGACCGGTGTTCACAAAATCTTTCATACGTTTGAAGCCACCATACTGTATATCCCACAAGTCTCTTGTTGTCTGACTTCAGTAATATTATAACAGTAAATTGTAAAGCAGTACCATCTCTTATTCTGGCTCTAGAGAAAGAAAATACTTGTTGACCTCTAAGTGACATAGGTCAAGCAATTATGAAAAAAAAAATTCATTTTCTTTGTGTGACTCCTGTTTTATGACAGAGATGAAGTTAAAAACCTCCTGATTTTGGCATCTTATTAATTCTTTGCTTTTTGAAGGCCCCTCAGGCAACCGCAAGAGAAATTGCACACAAAACTTCTGCAGAATAATTACCCTAGTGCATAAACACTTAGCTGATAAACAAGACTCAAGCTCCAGCTAATGCAATTTGTTTGGTCGCATTGTTTGCCTTTCTGAAATAGCATGTGGGTTGTATGATTACCCTAATTTATTTAAAGGACATTTATGCTCAATCAACAGCAAAATGAGCTTATGATTTCTTACACTCTACCAAGGAAAAACCATGATGCTTAACTACCCTGGCCCCCAGAAAACACCATAGTATGGAGGCTAATCTTTTACTGGAAAGTTGTTTCAATTAGGATATAAATGTGTTACACATCAAAACTGTACTGTACAGCTAATGAGATACCAAATTAGGATGGATAGAAAATGAATCCGTTATGAATCATGAATCTACTGCTGATTTTTTTCTGAAGAGCTAGACCACACAGGTCCCTGTAAAATAAAAGATGGTGTTCTGTAGTCCACAGAAAAGAAATGGGGCAGGGCCTGATAAAACTGCTTGATATTTCAGTGCAATAGAGGTAGAGTACACAGGAAGCCAAAAGATCGCTGAATTTCTGGCAGACTATTGAGTGTTTTTATGTACTTGCAGTGTATTTAACAGAGACAAGTATGGGGAAATGTGCATGTGTTGCAGAGTTGTATTGCACGTCTCCCCCTTATTTTGTGCTTACATACGTGAAACCTGGATAAACATATACAGTAGGGCAAAAAAGTATTTAGCTAGCCACTAATTGTGCAAGTTCTCCCACTTAAAAAGATGAGAGAGGCCTGTAATTGTCATCATAGGTATACCTCAACTATGAGAGACAAAATGTGGAAACAAATCCAGAAAATCACATTGTCTGATTTGGAAAGAATTTATTAGCAAATTATGGTGGAAAAACGGAAAATTGTATACTCACCTTTCCGTAATTTTCCTTTCCTGACGCATCTTCATGGCAGCACACACTGGGTTGTGACTCCGCCCCCACAACCTGACAGGATTGGTTAGCTATAAATTCGAAGAGGAGACACCCGGCATCATTCTCCGTAAATATCATCATCATTGAACAACAGGGTGGGCAGCTGTGTGCTGCCATGAAGATGCGTCAGGAAAGGAAAATTACGGAAAGGTGAGTATACAATTTTCCGTTTTCCTGACGCATTCATGGCAGCACACACTGGGAAATAACTCGCTAGTCGGGCGGGTTCAATGCAAAAAGTTTTTTATTTTCTTATAGAGCCGAAGAATTGGCCCTGAAGATAGATCTGCCAAATTCGGAAGTTGCCAACAGAGCGGCGTCCACCCTATAGTGGGTGATGAAGGTATGCCTGGAGGACCAGGTTGCTGCTCTGCAGATGGTCTCTGAAGAGACTCCACAATAAGCTGCCCAAGAGGTAGCCACTGCCCTGGTTGAATGCGCTTTGATGCCTTCTGGGATCTCCAGCTGTTGAGTGGAATATGCTTTCCCGATCGCTTTAACTAGCCAAGAGGCGATGGTCCGAGAGGAGGCAGCCTGACCTCGTCTGGCTCCGTGAGGTATAATCAGGAGGGTGTCTGTTGACCGAAGGTGGATAGTGGCCGACAGGTAGTTAGAAATTGCAGACTTAATGTCCAAGGCATGCGGTTCACCCTCTTCGTTAGAAAGACATGGCAAGACGATGTCCTGGCCGTAATGGAAGGCCGAAGTAACCTTGGGGAGGAAGCGATCCGAAGGCCTTAGTATCACCCTGTCGGGCAGGAAAACTAAGTATGGCTCTTTCGACATGAGAGCTTGCAACTCCGACACTCTCCTAGCCGAAGCAATGGCAATGAGGAAGGTCAATTTCAGGGTCAGGTCCCATAAGGAGATAGAGTTGAGTGGGAAGAAGGGAGGATTGGACAGCGCCTCCAGAACTACCGAAAGATCCCAGGCCGGAAAGGATGGTTTTCTGGGCGGCCTAATCTTAATACATGCCTTCATGAACTGAATTATCAACGGGTGTAGAGCCCATCTAGTGCCCGTCTTGGCAGACAGAGCGGAGATCTGTACTTTCAGGGTGCTTGAGCTCAGGCCTTTGTCAATGCCTGTCTGTAGGAATTCTAGGATTTGGTAAGGATCCGGAGAGGCGTGATTCCAACCTTTGAGTTGTGCCAAGTGGGCGAATCTTTCCCAAACTCTGGTGTAGACCGTGTTTGTGGTGATCTTCCTGGCCTGCATTAAGGTTGCTATAACTGCCTGGGAACATCCTTGTTCTCTAAGCCTAGCCCTCTCAACCTCCATGCTGTTAAGTGGAGTCTGTCCGGAGCCGGATGGAGGAGCTGACCCTGGTGAAGGAGGTCTGCTGAGACCGGTAGGTGGATTGGAGGTCGGGTATTGAGTTGCAGGAGAGTCGTGAACCACGGTCTCCTTGGCCAGAATGGTATTATTGCGATCACCGTGGCCGATGATCTTCGGAGCCGGGATAGGAACCTTGCTATCAAGGGAGTTGGGGGAAAGATGTACCCCAGGTTGAAGTTCCATGGATGAAGAAGGCAATCTGTCCCCTCTGCTGTCGGAAAGGGAACTCTGGAAAGAAACCTCACGCATTTGGCATTTGCTGGTGTTGCTGCCAGGTCGATCTCTGGAGCCCCCCATGCCTCCGTGAGAATGGAGAACTCCCGGAGGTTCAGAGACCACTCGTTGTTTGAACGAAGTTCCCTGCTCAGGAAGTCGGCTAGCGTGTTCTGTGCCGCTGGAACGTAAACTGCTCTCAGGTCTAATAGTTGAGCCTGTGCCCATTCCATTATGGGGTGAACCTCCTCTAATAGAGTGTGGCTTCGTGTACCGCCCTGTCTCTGGACATAGGCTACCGCCACCTTGTTGTCCATCCGGATTAAAACAGTCTTCCCCTGTAGCAGAGGCGCGAAGGCTAAGAGTGCCTGGAACGCAGCTCGGAGCTCCAAAATGTTCGAAACTGTGCCCCGGGCAGGGAAGTGCCACGGTCCCTGGGCAGTCTGGTCCCGGTAGTGAGCTCCCCAGCCCTTCTCGCTGGCATCCGAGGTCACGATCTCCGGACTCGGAGGAACTATAGGTCTGGATCTCCTGAGGTTGGGAGGATATGTCCACCATACAAGAGCTTGTTTCACTTGACTGGGGATTCTGATATGTTGGTGCATTGAAACTCCGTCCCACTGTCTTAGAAAGGAGTTCTGGAAGGTCCTCATGTTCCATTGGGACCACTGCATCATGGGAATAGTTGAAGACATTGAGCCCAGTACGCTGAGGCAGGTTCTGGCTGACGCGAGTTTGGAGTTCAGTAAATTCCGTACCTTCTGAACTAGAGGTTCCACCTTCTCCAGGGGCAGCTGTACCCTGTTCTGTTTGGTGTCCAATTCTGCCCCAAGGAATGTCATCACCTGTGAGGGTTGAAGGCTGCTCTTCCGCCAATTGACCAGCCAGCCGAAATTCTGAAGGGTAGAGATCAGGATTTCCCGCTGGAGGAGCAGAGTCTCCTGGCTTGCTGCTAAAAGCAGGATGTCGTCTAGGTAGTGATGTACCCGGAGCCCCCTCTCCCTGAGGAGGGCTATGAGAGGTAGGAGGACCTTTGTGAACGTCCTGGGTGCCGAAGAGATGCCGAACGGTAGGCAACGGAATTGGAAGTGATGTTGGCTGATGGAAAAGCGTAGAAACTTCTGAAAGGCAGGATGGATTGGCACATGGAGGTAGGCGTCGGAAAGATCCACTGACAGCATCCAATCCCCGAGATTTACTGCCAGAAGAATAGACTGGAGGCTCTCCATCTTGAAAGCTTCTATCTGAATTCTCCTGTTGAGTCGCTTGAGGTCCAGAACGGGCCGAAGGTCCCCTGATTTCTTTCGGACCAAAAATAGAGGGGAATAAAATCCCCTGCCTCTTTGGTGCGAAGGAACTTCTGCGACTGCTCCCTTCAGGACTAGCTCCGAAACATATCGGACGAGAAGCTTCCTCTTGTCCGGAGAAGATGGAATCTTGGTGGGTTGGAAGACGGTGTGAGGCAATGCCCCCATAAAGTTCCACTTGTGACCCTGATCGATCGTGGAAAGAGTCCATGGGTCGTTTATGTGCTCTGACCACACTTGTGCGAAAGCCCTGAGCCTGGCGCCCACCTGAGCTGGGTGGGCAGGCAAAGCTTCAAAAAGATTTTGGTTGTTCCCCTGCGGTAACGGCTTTGGCCTTCTGAGCCCTTGCAAAGGGAGGGCGAGAAGCTCTCCAATCTCTCCTAAACTCCCTGCCGGGGCGATAGGTTCTGGCATCTCTGTATCTGTCAGGCAGATTTCGCCTGAAGGTAGGGCCCCTCTGCGGTTTGGGCCTCCTGTCCGAGGGAATAAGCCCCGACTTTCCTCCCGTGACCTTGGAGATCGCTGAATCCAACTTAGCGCCGAACAAGTTTGTGCCGTCGTATGGTATCTTGCACCAATTGGATTTTGATGTTGTGTCAGCGACCCAGGGCTTCAGCCATAAGGCTCTGCGGGCCATCACTGAGGCTAGCATGGATCTAGCCGAGGAGCGAATGGCGTCTACTGAAGCCCCCGCCACAAAGTCGCCCGCCAGCCTGATCTCCTGTAAAGAGGATACCACCTCCGCCTGGTCAGTACCTTCTAGGAGGGCCTTCTCAGCATTGGCTGCCCATGCGGAAATGGCTCTGGCAACAGCCGCCGTGGTAATAGCTGGTCTGCAGGCTCCCCCTGCCGTAGAGTATGCCTTTTTTAGCTCCAAGTCAATCTTGCGGTCGAGAACGTCTCGGAACGAGACCGCGTCCTCTATAGGCAGCGTGACATGCCTGGCTAGCCGCATTAAGGATGAATCAACGATGGGAGCGTTGATGAGAGAAGAAACCTTAGACTCCCTCAGAGGGTATAACTTAGCGAGCTTATTAGACAGACCGGGCCGCTTATCTGGTCTTTCCCACTCGTCCTTGATGAGGTCTTCCAATTCCTCAATGAAGGGGAACAGTTCGGGGTCCCTCCTTAATTCTGGAAAGTATTTCCCCACCTTTGGTGGTTCCGCCACAGGCTCTTCCCATCCTATGGCCTCTTTAACGGAGCGTGCAAAGGGCTCGACCAAGCAAAAATCAAAGCCTGAAATCATCTCCTGTTCCTCCTGATCGGGAAAGGATCCTGCCGGCTGAGCATACGGATTGAAGGCTGAAGAGGTGCCCGGAGTGGGTTCATCGCAGGCCAGGGGGGCCATGGTCCAGGCTGCTTCCTGCGTAGGCTCTCCTGAGCGATCAGAAGCGACTCTGGTATCCGTCTCCCTTTCCTTCGTTGCTTCGTTGAAGCATGAGTGACAGGCTAGTTTTCCTGGCATTGCAGTAGCACCGCATACCCAGCAGGCGTTTGCTGCAGGACGGGCATGGTAATGTTCACGGTGCGATGAGGGAGACCGTCTGCGGTGGGACCGACTGCGACGGGAGCGGCTGTGGCGTGATCGGCTGTGCCTTGATCGATGGTAACGGGAGGAAGACCTCGACCGACTTCTGTGGGACTTCCGGCTTGATGCATGCCTGGATCTCTCCCTGCGTCGTGGGCTTGCGTCTCTTGGCCTGGGACTGCAAAAAAAGGCAGTGTTCAGTGGCCGGCTCTCTTTTGTTTCTTCGCTACTTACCCGTCATATGATGGCCTCCATACCTCGTTTGTTGGTGGTGGTCTGCTAGGGCAGTGGGTTCCATGAAGAGGACAGGGACAGCAGCAGATATGGAAGCTGGAGGAAAAATGCATAAAGAGAGGTTAAAAAAGGGCAGGAATAGAAATGCCTGGAAGGGAATATGAGCTGGAGTACCTGGGAAAGAAATCCAGAGAAAAAACAGCAGAGCAGCAGCCTAGGGAAGGAAAACAAAAAATGTCATTTTTTTTCTTTCTTTTAAATTCGGCGCCGCCGTCGCGGCGCTGATGACGTCATCGCGCATGCGCAGTAGCGCCGCGCGCATCCCGCCGCCATCTTGGAAGAGGGCGAAAGACACTGGCGCTGTCATCAGTGTGCTGCGCCCAGCGCCGAATGGACAGGAGGACGCAGGTAGGCGGGGAAGAAGCATGGGACTACAAGGACCTGCAAGCCCAGCATAAGGAGGTACACTAAGGGCAGAAATAAATAAGGTTAAGCAGGCAAAAACGAGGGTGCATAAAAACACAGCAAGAAACACAGCAGAGCAGCAGCTCTATGGTAAAGGATACTGATCATACAGAGTAACCCACTGCCGAATCTAAGCTTGTTTAAAGCTTGTAATATGCCAGGATATTGCCGGGATTTTAGCCCTTGAGACCACCAGAGCAGGGCTCCCCCCATAAAGCTCTATTAGAGACTGCACAGGGGGGACTTCCAAACAGGAGAGGCTGAACCTGCAGGGGCGATAGCGGTAGGAGGCAGCTGTACGTCCACGTCCTTGTCAGGTGAGGATAAAAAAGAGAATGATGCCGGGTGTCTCCTCTTCGAATTTATAGCTAACCAATCCTGTCAGGTTGTGGGGGCGGAGTCACAACCCAGTGTGTGCTGCCATGAATGCGTCAGGAAATAAGTATTTGGTCACCTACAAACAAGCAAGATTTCTGGCTCTCAAAGACCTGTATCTTCTTCTTTAACCAGTTAATCACCGCCCCATAGCCGAATTACGGCTACAAGGCGGTTCCTTAACTCTGGGAGGACGTCCATGGACGTCCTCCCAGAATCGCACAGGAGTATCCGTGACCCCGGCGCATCACGGATCGCGGTAAATTGCCGCTGATAGCGGCCGTTTACCACGTGATCGCTCTGTCCAATGACGGAGCGATCACATGTAAACAAACCGGTGTCATTTGATGACGTCGTTTCCTCCCTCCTCTCTCTGTACCGATCGGTACAGTGTGAGAGGAGAGAGCGGGTGTCAGCAGCACTGTGGGCTGAATCTGTGACTATTGCAGTCACAAATCCAGCCATCCCTGCTCAGCCATCCCTGCAATACCCTGTGCAATACTCTGCAATACCCCTGCGCAATACTCTGCAATACCCCCTGCGCAGTACTCTGCAATACCCCCTGCGCAGTACTCTGCAATATCCCCTGCGCAGTACTCTGCAATACCCCAGCAAAATACTCTGAAATACCCCCTGCGCAATACTCTGCAATACCCCCTGCGCAATACTCTGCAACACCCCCTGCGCAATACTCTGCAATGCCCCTGCACAATACTCTGCAATACCCAGTGCACAATACTCTGCAATACCCCCTGCGCAGTACTATGCAATACCCCCTGCGCAATACTCTGCAATACCCCCGCACAATACTCTGCAATATCCCCTGCACAATACTCTGCAATATCCCCTGCACAATACTCTGCAATACCCCCGCACAATACTCTGCAATACCCCCGAACAATTTTCAGATATGGGCACCATAGCTTGTGGACGCTATAACTTTCACAAAGACCAAATAATATACACCGATTTGGGTTATTTTTACCAAAGATATGTAGCAGTATAAATTTTGGACAAAATTTATGAAGAAAAATTACAAATTTGCTAAATTTTATAACAGAAACAAAGAAAAAATCTTTTTTTTTTTACAGAATTTTCAGTCTTTTTTCTTTTATAGCGCAAAAAAAAAAAACCCAACAGTGATTAAATACCACCAAAAGAAAGCTCCATTTGTGGGGGGAAAAAATGACAAAGATTTGGGTACAGTGTTGTATGTCTGAGTAATTGTCATTCAAAATGTGAGAGCACCGAAAGCTGAAAATCGGTCTGGTTATTAAGGGGGTTTAAGTGCCCAGTGGTCAAGTGGTTCAGATGCTCCTCTGACCTCCATTAATTACCCGTATTAATGGCACCTGTTTGTTTTTTTTTTTGTTTTTTTTAAGTGTATTTTGTGCGTGTACTCGAGAGAGGAGCCGGACTGCAGGAGTTGGGAGTTGGCAGGCCTCCCCCAGAGGCAATCTACCACCTTTCTCCATGCCCCGGGTGGCAATGGCGGGTGTGTGAGGGGGTCCTCCCACACAGCCCGCCTTACCTGCTCCGCTTTGAAGCCCAACGGGGCAGAGGGACTCCCTATAAGGAAGTGAGAGGATCTAGCCCACTCAACCAGCCCCGTTAGTCCTTCGCCTCTCTTTTTAGAAACCGCGTGGTCAAAGTGCGTGCATGTTAACCCAATTTCAAGTGCGTGTAAGTGTGGTGGTTTTTGTGGGAGGGGGGGGTGGGTGTACTAAGCGCAGGCTTACCTCGCATAGCACACCCACCGGGAGCCGGGCTGAGACCACCAAACTCAATTCACATGTAGCCGAGACCGGGATCCGAACCCCTAGCTGCAGAGGTGAATGGCTTGTCAGCGCAGTGCCAATCGCGTTGAGCCACCGCAGCGCCCTTAATGGCACCTGTTTGAACTTTTTATCAGTATAAAAAACACCTGTCCACAACCTCAAACAGTCACACTCCAAACTCCACTATGGTGAAGACCAAAGAGCTGTCGAAGGACACCAGAAACAAAATCGTAGACCTGCACCAGGCTAGGTAGACTGAATCAGCAATAGGCAAGCAGCTTGGTGTGAAGAAATCAACTGTGAGAGCAATAATTAGAAAATGGAAGACATACAACACCACTAATAATCTCCCTCGATCTGGGGCTCCACGCTAGATCTCAGCCCGTGGGGTCAAAATGATCACAAGAACGGTGAGTAAAAATCCCAGAACCACACGGGGCACCTAGTGAATGACCTGCAGAGAGCTCGGACCAACGTAACAAAAGCTACCATCAGTAACACACTACACCGCCAGGGACTCAGATCCTGCAGTGCCAGACGTGTCCCCCTGCTTAAGCCAGTACATGTCCGGGGGACCGTCTGAGGTTTGCTAGAGAGCATTTGGTTGATCCAGAATAGGATTGGAAGAATGTCATATGGTCAGATAAAACCAACGTAAAACTGTTTGGTAAAAACACAACTCGTCGTGTTTGGAGGAGAGAGAATGCTGAGTTGCAACCAAAGAACACCATACCTACTGTGAAGCATGGGGTGGCAACATCATGCTTTGGGGCTGTTTCTCTGCAAAGGGAACAGGATGACTGATTCGTGTACATGAAAGAATGAATGGGGCCATGTATCGTGAGATTTTTAGTGCAAACCTCCTCCCATCATCAAGGGCATTGAAGATGAAATGTGGCTGGGTCTTTCAGCACGACAATGATCCCAAACACACCGCCCGGGCAACGAAGGAGTGGCTTTGTAAGAAGCATTTCAAGGTCCTGGAGTGGCCTAGCCAGTCTCCAGATCTTAACCCCATAGAAAACCTTTGGAGGGAGTTGAAAGTACATGTTGCCCAGTGACAGCCCCAAAATATCACTTTTTTTAGAGGAGATCTGCATGGAGGAATGGGCCAACATACCAGCAACAGTGTGTGACAACCTTGTGAAGACTTACAGAAAACGTTTGACCTCTGTCCTTGCCAACAAAGGATATATAACAAAGTATTGAGATGAACTTTTGATATTGACCAAATACTTATTTTCCACCATAATTTGCAAATAAATTCATTCCAAAGCAGACAATGTGATTGTCTTGATTTGTTTGCACATTATGTCTCTCGTAGTTGAGGTATACCTATGATGACAATTACAGGCCTCTCTCATCTTTTTAAGTGGGAGAACTTGCACAATTGGCGGCTGGCTAAATACTTTTTTGCCCCACTGTAAATACAAATTCTAACGAAAGGTGGCCTAAAGTGGAACTCTGGAAAAGTTGCTAAATCCACAGTTGAAATAAATACCACTGTATAGGTTTACTATTTTGCCTGCTTATGTGTACATGTATATGTAGAGTATGTTTATGCGTGCATTACAACATGTCTTGAGAAAAAGGACAAAATGTCTTGTAGGTAAAACATTTGAACTGTGTATTTGGGGTTTGTCTGGAGTTACATTAAACTATAAATTCCTATAAATGATTATATACAATAATCCTAAAATATTTAGAGGTTTACAAGATAGCATAGTATCCGGTTCAGTTATTATCAGCTGCTGTTACAGCCAAAAGATGGCTTCAGATATACAGTACTTAGGGTTTCGAAGTAATTGAGCAATCACACCAAGACACCACTGATTTGTCACTTAGGTCACGCTCACTTAAGTCATGATATATGAGCAAGGACATAAATAAGAAAGAGCAAACTGAAGCCTGAAATAAGGATTTGACATTACAATATATTACCCACTTCGTTCCATTACATATTCCATGAAATGGTGCTATATTCAAATGTTTAGGATACCTTGACTACTATTAATTGATCGGAAGTGCTCTGCATTGATCAGCATTGCAGTGCTGCATAAACCTTTTTTTATGTACCTTTATTACAATTAGTCTTCCCAACGACAAACTGCTTAAGTGGTTGTTAGAGATGAGAAAATCAACCAGCATAAATCCAGGCCGACCTTTGATTTACCAGTCCTACTAGTTACACATCAAGGGTCAGGATCAGAGGTTCAAGATTGCTGTTGTCTACCTACAGTATATCTAGCTATTAGGAACAAGTGTTTTTTTTTTGGTAGTGAACATGACAGTAGCACTGCAGGCAGGGGCGGACTGACAGCTCATGGGGCCCCCGGGCAAAAGGAGATCATGGGGCCCCCTGTGTCTCTGCCCATGTGTCCCTGCCCACGTTCAAGCTGCATCCACACAAATCCTACCTACATATTGCACTGCCCATATTGCATGCATTCAAAGAATTTCTGGATGCTATGTTCCAAATAAATGTTTATTATAGGAATTAAAGAAAAATAAAATGTACATTAAAGTGCAACAATGGTACATTTTCGAAATTAAGGTTTTCATAAATTAGCACAATATTCCCGCATAGCTTTCCAATCGGCTCTTCATTGGTTAGATTGATAGCAGCGCAGCCATTGGCTCTCACTGCTGTCAATCAAATTAATGTTGTTGCACGCCAGGGGGTGGGGCTGAGTCATACACTTATCGGGTATGGCCGCCAAGTGTATCACACAGGAGTGCGCCTGCAAGGTAACCCACTCGGGAGAGAGCTTCCCAGAGGGGGTTAGCTCTTGCGGGGAGGAACCGTGAGAGCCTCCGTGGGACCCCAGAAGATGACGATCGGGGCCACATTGTGCAAAACAAACTGCACAGTGGAGGTAAGTATAACATGTTTGTTATTAAAAAAAAAAAAAACTGAACCCATACAACCCCTTTAACTATGAATTATGGCCCTAGAATTGCTCTCACTCTGATGTTCTGGTGGATACTATACATGTATCCATTATTGTTTACATACATATGCTCATCCTACATAACCCTTTTTATATAGAGTGTGTGAAGGGATTATGGGTGTGTTTTACATTTTTTTTAAATAATTGTATTTACTTTAAATCATTTTCACTGACTACCAATGTAAAGAACATTCTTCCCACTGATCACCAATGTAAGGAACATTCTTCCCACTGATCACCAATGTAAGGGACATTCTTCTCACTGATCACCAATGTAAGGAACATTCTTCTCACTGATCACCAATGTAAGGAACATTCTTCTCACTGATCACCAATGTAAGGAGCATTCTTCCCACTGATCACCAATGTAAGGAACATTCTTCCCACTCATCACCAATGTAAGGGACATTCTTCCCACTGATCACCAATGTAAAGAACATTCTTCCCACTGATCACCAATGTAAGGAACATTCTTCCCACTGATCACCAATGTAAGGGACATTCTTCTCACTGATCACCAATGTAAGGGACATTCTTCTCACTGATCACCAATGTAAGGGACATTCTTCTCACTGATCACCAATGTAAGGAACATTCTTCCCACTCATCACCAATGTAAGGAACATTCTTCCCACTGATCACCAATGTAAGGAACATTCTTCTCACTGATCACCAATGTAAGGGACATTCTTCTCACTGATCACCAATGTAAGGGACATTCTTCCCACTGATCACCAATGTAAGGGTCATTCTTCCCACTGATCACCAATGTAAGGGACATTCTTCCCACTGATCACCAATGTAAGGAACATTCTTCCCACTGATCACCAATGTAAGGGACATTCTTCCCACTGATCACCAATGTAAGGAACATTCTTCCCACTCATCACCAATGTAAGGAACATTCTTCCCACTGATCACCAATGTAAGGAACATTCTTCTCACTGATCACCAATGTAAGGGGCATTCTTCTCACTGATCACCAATGTAAGGAGCATTCTTCTCACTGATCACCAATGTAAGGGACATTCTTCCCACTGATCACCAATGTAAGGAACATTCTTCTCACTGATCACCAATGTAAGGAATATATATAGGGAATAACACTCACTTAGGCTGGATTCACACCTACAGTATGCATTTTTAGTGCATTTTGCATTTTGCACTACAGAACGTGTTCCATAGGAAACCATGTTAAATGGACTGTTGTGCAAATCTACAAAATGCAAAAAGCACAAAAAATGCCATAGATGTGAATCAGGCCTTAGTCCAGGTTCACACTGACAGCGGGAATGAAATTGTGTGAGACAGTTCAGCTAAACTCGCACGATTTCATACCCGCATGTCAGTGTGAATTTGGCGGGTGATTTCAGAGACGTCTGTGCGGATTCCATACACAGATGTCTATGGAAATTGCACCAAGAAGTCGCCAAAGGTTATACAGAAACTACTTTTGGGAATCGGTGCTGCGCCAGAAATGGGGCATCGCACCGATTCGGGTAGTGCTATTACCATGCGATTTGACATGTCAAATCGCATGGTATATTGCTTCAATGTAAATCAGGTCTAAGTGCTATTCCCTATATATAACACTGATATCTATACACTGAGTGGCATTCAGTGTACCAGATATCAGTGTGCAGGGGCGGACTGACCGTTCGGTCAGTTGGGCACTGCCTGAGGGCCCCGTGGTGGGAGGGCCCGGGCCGGCTCAGTCCGAAACCTGGAGGTGCCCGGAGCAGTGGCAGCTTATCATACACAATAAAAAAAAAAAACGAGTCTGTACCCCCGAGAAAGCAGTGTCTTGAACCATTAAATCCTGCTAGCTAGGATGATGTGGCTGTTGTATGAGAGGCTCGGGAGGGATGAGCTGGCCAGGATGGATGGCTCATCATGTGCACTAGTGAATAGCACCTGACCTGCTACCTGGTAAATAAGCACAGACACAGCACAGGGAAAGAAGGTAAAGTAACAATCAGCATGGCTCTTATAACACAGATGAGACACAGACAGTGCTTTCATTATGACACTGACCTGCTTCTGCACAGGCAGGTCTGTGTGGATGCCATGCCTGTGGCTGTGCAATTCACTCTGCCTCCGAGTCCAGCAGCTCCTTCACAGACAGTCCTCCGCGGCAGTGACTTACGGCCCCGCCCCCTCAGCTGAATTCCACAGGGGAGAGAGGTGGCCGGAGCGCCTGTCACTGTAAATCCCCGCACGGCTCCATCCATCTCCAGCTCACACCTCACAAGCCTCTCATACAACAGCGCAGCCACATCAACCTAGCTAGAGGGATCCAAGGCACTGCTTTCTCTGGGTTTTTTTCATTGTGTAGAAGCTGACGCTGCTGCAGGCACCTCCATGGGCGGACTGAGCCAGCCCGGGCCCCCCCCACCACGGGCCCTCGGGCAGTGCCCGACGGACCGAATGGTCAGTCCGCCCCTGACTGCAGGCGACTTTCTCATACATTATTTACATTTTATGTTTCAATCATTTTTATTCAAGTTTTTTTTCACAAAACAAAATAAAGACTTTGGCATTGACTCTGAACAGTACATAGCTTCCATATTCTGAAGAACATACAGTATATGAATGAAAAGTTGCCACTCCGCGTGGCGATAGGTCAAGCTCTCTAAGACAACTTGCTTCTTATGTGTTAGAGACAAGAAATCGTAATCTTTAGTAATAACGATTCATTAAATGTGATCTTGAGTATTAATCGTCAATGCTAGCTGTAAGGCAGACTGCAAGTCTTAAACATCTCAATATGTCCTATATCATAGTATCAAATCAGTAACGTGTCCCAGAGTATAGGGGCTAGAGAAATATGCTAATTGCAGTCCAAAAATAAAAATGTTTTAATTAATTATTATAAAAAGTCTCAAAGTTATGCACAGATGAAACCAATGCGATCTGTCGTGATTATTCTGCTGAAAGTTGGGTCAAAATCTGATGAAAAACATGCTTACCAAATCGTAAGACTCTATAGCAGGTGGCTATAACCCAGCCCAGGCCTTTGGTTAGTGAAATGTCATTAACTCTCCAATGATGAGATTCTTCAGATGGGTATAAGGTTGAATCCACAGACATTGATCAATTAACAAAAAAGAGTAAATATATCATAGCGTGATCCTGCCACAACTAATGACCTTGTATTAAGACCAATGCGCATTGCAATGTTGGAGAACTTGAACTGCATCGACTGACACCCAGTGATTAAACACACACAAGTGTACCACCACCGCATGAAGAGCCTCCTTACCAAACAGCAGATAATAAACACAAAAACTTGTCCTGCACAGATACCAAAAAAAGGCACCCAGTATCACACCGCAATGTGCGCCACCACCGTATAGATTGAAGCCTTACCAGACAACAAATTTTGAAGGCAAAACCAAACGCTGACAATAATCTTCTAATTGAAGCCAGGCTAGGGGCTGCTGAATAGATGGATATGGAAACCTCCGCATATGATCCGTGTGTTCCGTGAATCTCGTGGGGATAGATATTGACCCAAAGAGAGATAGAGGACCATAGTGAGATACCTTACAAACTGGTTTATTTAAATAAAATGGTAAAACTTACAAGAAAACGATGTAAAATTGCATGTAGTACAAAGCCGGCCGGCTACAATGCAAAGCTCCCATCCTCAATGAGATGGCGTGGTGACGTAAGCACGTACCTCCTCAGACACGTTTCGTCATAACAGACATTCTCAATGAGGAACGTATGCCCCCTACGTCATTATTTACATTTTAAAGGTGTAAAATAAAGTGTTTCCTCTTTATATACATTTGTCCACATAGGTCACTAACCTTAGAAATATAAACCTATATTACAAATAAAATATTCAGAGCATATTCGATATATTATTCAGGAAGATACACAGAGTACTCTCTAAATAAACCAGATCTAGTATCAGATATATTTTTTCTGTCATGTTCATGCATGCTAAGTAATGTTTAAGTGTATTTATTACCTCTCACAGAGATCAGGGGCGGACTGACCATTAGGGCACTGCCCGAGGGCCCCATGCCACTAGGGGGCCCCATCAGGGTTGCCAGCCTCAGTAAAACCAGGGACAGTATGTAAAAATCTGTGTTTTTAAAAAAAATCCAAGATTAAAGCTGCCCCGCCTCTCCAGTACCTTTTCAGTGTGTGTATGTCTACTGTGTGTGTATATTGTGTGTCTGTGTGTGTGTATACTGTATGTGTGTGTGTGTATACTGTGTGGCCCCATAATCTATTGCCTGGGGTACCCATAAACTCCTATTGCCGGGGGGCCCCATAATCTCCTATTGCCCGGGGGCCCCATGAGTTTTCAGTCTGCCCCTGACAGAGATCACATAACTCCCCTGACAATACCTTCACCTGCTTTACTCTCTAGAAGGTGGGTGCCATTTACATATGGGACTTAGATACGGACTCAGAGATGATACTGTTATGTATCTCCTGGTGCTTGTGTAGTTGTTGGTTGTGTTCAGAAATGTCTGATGCAATCCTGCTGCAGCTTCTCACCTTGCTACAAAGCTACAATGTTGCAGTCTGATCACTGGTAAAGAGATGACTGAGGAAATCCCCCCTCTTACCTGCAGCAGACTGATGGCCTAGGGCCCTAGGCAAAGTCACTTGACAAGAGATCAATGGCTGACATGTATGGCTAAAGGTGGAACCATTTCAAAATGGTTTTTTTGCTAAAAAAAAATTTTCTTTTTTTAGTTTCTGTTATAACATTTTTAAATAAGTCATTTTTTCCTTCACTGATAGGTGCTGATGAGGCTGCACTTATGAGCACCGATAGGCGGCACGGATAGGCGGCACTGATTGGCATCACTGATGGGCACTGTTGGGGCTGCACTGATAATCAGGGCACTGATTATCTATGCAGATCTCTCCTGTGAGGAAATACCACTGATCGACTCTACTTTCCTCACAAACTATCAGTGTGAGGAAAGAAAGGAATGACCATAAACGGCATATCCTTGTTTACATGTGATCAGCTGTAATTGGACACAGCTGATCACATGGGTAAAGAGCCTCGTCATTGGCTTTTTATTGAGATCAGTGATGCGCTGTGTCCCAGGGGACATCATCTGATGTCGTCTCAGAACGAGAGGGCCGCCGCCTGCCCGTGAATTGTCAAAATGGCGGGTGGGAGCTTATTGATGACGAACTGTGCGAAAGTTGAATTATTCCCCTGCTAGAAGTGTAGGCCATTTACATACCTCATGAAGCCTAACTATTACTGTTCATCTTCACCATCACAGGAGCAAGCTCTGAGCAAACTCAGAGCTACTGCATCAAGGGACAGAAAACGTATGGGAGGGGGTTTGAATCCCCCTCACTTTCAGTAATAGCTGGACCCTGCTTAGCAACATCCTGGGAGTTTTCATGTCAGTCTTCATGAGGTACATAAATGGCCTATACCTATAGCAAGGTTATTATTCAATTTCAGTCAAAGCTACACAACTTGTTTTTATCTACGGATATCCCTTATTTGCAGTTTGACTTGCTTCCTGCTGATGTTGCAATGACACCATCAGGCTGACACTGGGAAAAGAATGTAGGTAGAACACATAGGACATTAGAGATATTGCAGGAAAAAGGCGCCTTCGCGCACTACAACTGCCATATGCCATGCTCTACCCTGCCAAGCTGAGAGTTACCGCCAATCGGCAAGCCCAATTCTTCGAATCAGCCCAAGATGCTGCAATGTGGCTTGATCGCAAGAGCAGGCCCTACGACACCGCGAGAGAGAGGAGGAAGGAGACTGACCCCACAGAAGCAGGAGCAGGTTATTATGTTTTAAGTTCTGTTTTTTTTTTGGTGCAATGCCTGCACTCTTTGAAACGGAGGGTTTGATTCTGGTCCCCTCTTCCCCCTTCCCCGGACTGCGGAAGATGGTCTGCTGTTCTTACTCATTGAACTTTGCACAAAAGACCCCTTTTGTTTTTGTTTCACTTCCTTTACCTGAGTGACTAAGTTTTTTACTATGTTCTGCTGGGAGACGTTATATTAGGATGTGAACTCTGAGTCATCTTGTAAAGTTGCAAGGAAAATGCGGTTACTCCACAATCTACGTGGAGCAAAAGTGCCTTATTATGGTTCGCTCCCTGTTGGAGCCAAGGGGTCAGCTCTGTTGGCGGCCTGGACCTGTTTTTTTTCTTTTTTCACACTGCAGTACTGTTTTCGGAGCACAGGCCATGAGTACGGGTTCGGTATGTTGACGGCCCAGGCCTGTTATTATTTTTTGCACCTTTACCACCTACATCGAGAACTTTGCGAGCTAATGGCTACACCGAGATACCATGTCTGTTCTGTCCTGACCACACCCGGGACTCTAGGTACCAACTGGAGGCTGATGTTTTTATTTATAATGCCTTTACCCTTTCATTTATGCATGCTATATCCCAATGGCTGAGCTACCGGTGGTATTGTGGAATGTGAGGGGCCTCGGCTCCCTACTGAAGCGTATGATGGTATCTACTTGTCTGAAAAAGTATCATCCTATGATTTTATGTATGCAGGAAACGCACTTAACCACTGAAACGCAATGCTGTCTTAAATATGCCTGGGTGGGTAAGGCCTACCATTCCACTCACACCTCGTACTCTAGGGGTGTGAGCGTAATGATACACGCTGCTATTGATTTTCAGGAAATGGATGTGTGTATTGATGCGGAGGGGCGGTTTATTTTTCTGCATTGCCGGGTGGGAAAATCGAACTGTATATTGGCATATGTTTATATACCCCCGCCGTTCACAGTGGCGGTGCTCCGGTCGCTGCTAGCCTATCTGGAGGGCAGGCCGGACCTCCCGCTGCTGATAGTGGGGGACTTTAATTGCTGGCTGAGTCCCTCGATGGACCGACACCCCGCATCCGGGGTCTCGTCCCCTCTGAGGGACTCTCCATTGCTAAGATTGCTCACCGAGGTAGGATGGATAGACGTATGGAGGTCTAGGAACCCAATGGAGAGGCAGTTTTCCTGCTTTTCCAAGACCCACGGGACATTGTCTAGGATAGACCTGGTAGTATGTAACCCTGCCATGCTCCCATCCATCTCGGAAGTGACGTACAAGCCCCGTAGTGTCTCAGATCATTCACATTTGGTGACTAGCTTAATTGCTTCCCCACCCTCTACACTTCCCAGATCCCCATGGAAATTTAACGCCTTTTGGCTGGAACTCTTCCTGTCGCACGAGGAGGTGGAGCGGAGCATGCGGGAGTTTTTGGATAGAGGGAGCTTTGCTGAATCCCCGTCGGAACAGTGGGATGCCTTTAAAGCCTATGTGAGGGGGTTACTTATCCGGGAAATTACCAGGGTGAAGAGGGATTCTTCGGGGCTCAAAGAGGACCTTGAAAAACAGGTAACGGCCCTGGAGGAGGCCTTCGTGCAAACCCCAACGGAGGCTGCTAAGGAGGCATGGCAGTCAGCTCAATCAGCCTATGAGCGGCTGCTGTCCTCTAAGGCAGAAAAAAAGTTATTTTTCTCTAGGCTGGCTTTCTTTGAGGAGGGTGAAAGTACAGGGCGTATGCTTGCCAGGATAGCTAACTCCCAGCAGAGGTCTCCCAGTATTGGGGCAATCAGAAATAGAGAGGGCAAGATAGTGAATTCCCCGGACGTGGTCTTGGCAGAACTGGCTAGATTTTATGAGACATTGTACCTCCCGACGGAGCTATTTACCCGGACAGAACTGTTGACCTACTTGCAGGACATTGACTTCCCCCGACTGAGTCAGGTGCAGCGGAGGACCTTAGACGCCCCTTTCACCTTAGAAGAGCTGCAAACAGCGCTAGCCGCGTTCCCTAACTGTAAGGCACCGGGGGCAGACGGATTGCCCATTGAAGTGTACAAGCACTACGCGGGTATTCTCCTACCGAAACTCCTGGCGGTGTTTAATGCGGCCAGGGAACGACAGACTTTGCCTACTTCCATGACTACTGCTAACATTGTACTGATACTAAAGCCTGGCAAGGATCCGTTGGATCCGGGCTCCTACAGGCCGATATCGCTGCTCCAGAGCGACATTAAGCTGCTGGCCAAAATGCTAGCGATCAGGTTGAACGGGGTCATTACAAGCTTGGTCCATCCAGACCAAGCAGGATTTATGCCTGACAAGTCGACGGCTGTCAACTTGCGTAGGCTATACCTTAATATGCAATCCTCAGCAGACAATGTGGGACAAAGGGCCTTGCTCTCACTGGACGCTATGAAGGCTTTCGATAGCGTTGAGTGGGAGTATTTATGGGAGGTTCTCGAGAGGTTTGGTTTCGGGGAATCCTTCGTTTCCTGGGTCCGGCTATTATACTATGACCCAAAGGCGGCCATTCGGTTCTCAGGGGCGGTTTCACACACTTTCACTTTGGGGAGAGGCACGCGACAGGGATGCCCACTGTCACCTCTGTTGTTCGCCTTGGCGATAGAACCTCTTGCAATTAAAATCAGAGCCAGCCCGGAGGTAGTGGGGTTCAGATACGGGGACAGACAGGAAAAAATAATGATGTATGCAGACGATACCATGATCTTGTTAGGGGATGTTGAGAGTTCACTGACGGGGGCCATGACTGTAATACGGGAGTTTGGTAAGTTCTCGGGACTGCAGATAAACTGGACTAAGTCCTCACTGATGCTTATTGACGAAGGGGGGGCTCCCCCAACGTCGTCTACGGTGCCCCTGACTGTCTCATTTAGATATCTGGGAATCCAGGTGACACCCAAGATATGCGAGTATGGAAGACTGAATGTATCCCCGTTGCTGCAAAAATTTCGTGACCGTATTAAAACATGGAATTCTCTATCCCTATCAGTGGCCGGTAGGGTGAACTTGATCAAAATGATCCTAATGCCCCAGTTGCTTTATGTACTTCATAATGCCCCCACAGTAGTGACCCTGAAGATATTTAGAATTGTTAACTCCCTGTTCCGCTCACTCATCTGGAAAAACCGTACCCCCAGGATTAAACTAGAACATCTTCAGTGCCCGAAGGATGAGGGGGGGCTCGCCCTCCCTAATCCCTGGTTATACTATATAGCAGCTCAGCTGCAACAGCTGGTAGGGGTTGTTAGCACTGGGGAGAGGAGGGAGGGGGAGGGAGAGGGCTCCTCAGAGATGGTGATGCTCCATACAGTTGGGAGGGAGTCGGTAGCTCCTGCCCTTGAGGCGCTCGCCTTCGGGAAGCCAAACAAGCAATACCCCACCTATAACCTTATGCAAAAAGTATGGAACAAAGCTAGGTACTTGCAGGGGGTGACAGGATACACGGACTATAGCCCCATCTGGTCAAATGACTCATACCCTGAATTGGCCAAGTTACAGCATGGGGCACTTTGGAGGAGATATGGGGTAGTTCATCTGAAACAGATATTTCGCAACGGGAAACTCCTCCCGTTTGAAGTTCTGCGGGATCTTTTCAAGTTACCACAGTCCATGCAGTTCTATTATATGCAACTCAGTCATGCAGTAAAGGCCCAGGGTGACGCTTCAGACTGGCTTCCCTCCCCCACCCCTTTGTTTAATTTGATTGCAGGGGCAGCCTCTACCAAGGGGTTCATATCGCAATGCTACAATATGCTGCTACACAGCTTCATGTCCAAACACCCGCTGAGAGTGAGGGCCAAGTGGGAGGGAGATGTGGGCCCAATGGACGGCGAACAGTGGGATGAAGCCTTACAGGCGGTACCACTCTGCTCCTTGAATGTGTCCCAGAAGGTGTCGCAATTATACCTATTGCTGAGGGTGTATTACACCCCCCATAGGCTGTTTGCTATGGGGCTAAGGCCCACCCCGCTATGTACCAGGTGTAAGAGAGATCATGGCGACCTGATCCACCTACTGTGGAGATGCCCGAAGCTCCACCCCTATTGGGCGGGAGTAGTGGACACCATTAATAGGGTGTTCCAAGTCTTGCTCCCTACTGACCCTAAACGATGCTTACTCCTTATATTAGATGAGCTGGAGTGGGAGGAAGGTACTAAGGTAGCGGTTATTAGATCCCTATTCCAGGCTCGCAAACTCATAATGTCTCACTGGATAGCGGAGGAACCTCCCAGCCTGAAGGAGTGGATCAATATAATGGGGGAGATGCTCCGAAAGGAAAAGGTGATATACCAACACAGAGGGTGCTCCCAGAAATTTGAGAAGCTATGGGGCAGGTGGCTGGATGTACCGGGCTTGACCCCGGTGGACCTGGTCACGGGCAGGTTACTCGGTCTGAGCAATCCAACTTGATCTGTGAAATGTAAATGAGATTGGTCTGGGGGATGTGGAAAACCTTTTTTATTTTTTTATTTAATTGTGTAGGGGGGTGGGGGTGGGGTCGGGGACGGATCGGATTTTGACATGTATGTGGATGGTGGGGTGATGCGGTGTACCATTGTTGAAAATTGTAACGGAATGTAGCCTAATGCCTTATACCTGAATGCAATCTCGATGTATGTAATTTTTTTGTGTGTGCTTCAATAAACTTTTTTTCTGGATAAAAAAAAAAGAGATATTGCAGGAAAGATTATGTTTTAATGTCCATACACACAATATCAAAACCGGAAGTAACATTTTGTCCGACGTACGATCCGTTGACTTTCGGATCGTTAGTATAGTGCTTTCGACAGCCGATTCTGTTTTTCCGTCGGACAAAAGCTGGATGTGCAGACTATAAAATGTTGTCGTACGTGAACTTAATGTCCAATTTTCATTTAATTACTACGGTTTTCATACGGAAAAAAAGGGACAGATTACGCATGCTCAGAGACAAAAGAATACATACAAAACTATTCAACACATTACATCACTTCTGAAGTTGTATTCTGTCATATGAGAATTTTTGTATGGTGGGTAACCTCTTCACTTTCGACGTGAGACTAGCATGCAACACAAAACGAACATTCGGTCATCCGAAAATCTGATTGTGCATACCAGGCTTTAGTTAGGAAAAAAACGCTAATACCATAATTAATACCTTTTACCTAAAGTGTGTGTATCCATTTACAAGTCACCAACAATGATTCCCTAATAGTAAAGAATACTTCCATTCAGTGGCGGTGCGTCCATAGAGGGCGCAGGAGTGCCGCCCCCTCTCGCTCCTGCACCGCCACTGAAAAACAATACATAGATTCATGCATTGCATGAATCTATGTATTGTCGCCGCTGCCCACTATTCAGGTGGCCGGCCCCCCGATGAGCGCCGGCCATCTGAATAACGGGAGCTGGTTGGCTTTGGAAGTGTCTATCAGAGCCAGCGGGCTGTAATCGGCTTCCAAATAGTTAACCAGGGGACGAAGGGGGTGTGCGTTCCCTGGTTAACACTGACAGGCGTCTCAGCCAATAAGGTTCACTGGTTCTGGTTACTGGTAACCTGATTGGCTGAAGCGACATCGAGGGCGGGGCTACTTCGAGGGATCGTGGAGGAGGATCCAAGGATGGCTGTAAAGGTAAGTGCCAGGTGGGGGGAGGGCAATCTGGCAGCAATTGATGGGCACAGTGGTGACAATGGCATGGCACAGTGGCTGCATTTGGCTTGGCACAGTGGCGACAATTGATGGGCACAGTGGCGACAATGGCATGGCACAGTGACGACAATGGCATGGCACAGTGGCTGCATTTGGCATGGCACAGTTGCGACAATTGATGGGCACAGCGGCGACAATGGCATGGCACAGTGGCTGTGTTTGGCATGACACAGTGGCTGTGTTTGGCATGACACAGTGGCAACAATTGATGGGCACACAGTGGCGACAATGGCATGGCACAGTGGCTGCGTTTGGCATGGCACAGTGGCGACAATTGATGGCACATTGGCTGTGTTTGGCATGGCACAGTGGTGACAATTGATAGGCACAGTGGCGACAATGGCATGGCACAGTGGTGACAATTGATGGCACAGTGGCTGCATTTGATGACATGGC